>NC_069503.1:11569727-11797227 GCF_027579735.1 Bombina bombina | reverse complement strand
GGTGACAACAAGCCCCCTGGGACTCCTGCTGTGTTTGGTCTTCCACCTCCTCAAAGCCACCTTCCTCCTCTGACTCCTCTTCTTCAGACTCCTCTCTCTGCATTGCCTCTCTCTGTGTTATTATAAGGTGTGTTAAGTAGTACTATTCTTATGAGTTTAATCCCTGTTACGTCCCCTATCAGGGGACGTGTATATGGCATGGATTTTAGGAACCGGGAGATGGAAAAAGATGATTGGTCGGTCCTCCTACTTCAAATTTGGGGCACTGCGCATGCAATCTACTGTGCCGCAAGATAAGAGTGGTGTGTTAAGTAGTTCTATTCTTATCAGTTTCATCCCTGTTACGTCCCCTATCAGGGGACGTGTATATGGCATGGATTTTAGGAACCGGGAGATGGAAAAAGATGCTTGGTCGGTCCTCCTACTTCACATTTGGGGCACTGCGCATGCAATCGTGGCCGGACTTTTAGCCGACGGACATTTGGCAGACGGACATTTGGCCGAAACACAAGTGGCTGTCACAAAACAGTCCGGCCACGAGATAGATAGATTTGATAGATAGATAGATACATAGATTAGATAGATAGATCAATAGATGCAATATACATTTGATAGATACGATAGATAGATTTGATAGATAAATAGATACATTTGATAGATATATAATTTCCCAGACAGAGAATTACAAGACGTGCGGTCTGGGACCCATGGTAAGGTTCCCAGAGGCAGTTGGGTCGCCAGGGGACGTGTATATGGCATGGATTTTAGGAACCGGGAGATGGAAAAAGATGCTTGGTCGGTCCTCCTACTTCAAATTTGGGGCACTGCGCGTGCAATCTACTGTGCCACCAGATAAGAGTGGTGTGTTAAGTAGTACTATTCTTATCAGTTTAATACTTGTTACGCCCCCTATCAGGGGACGTGTATATGGCATGGATTTTAGAAACCGGGAGATGGAAAAAGATGCTTGGTCGGTCCTCCTACTTCAAATTTGGGGCACTGCGTGTGCAATCTTGGCCGGACTTTTAGCCGACCGACATTTGGCCGAAACACAAGTGGCTGTCACAAAACAGTCCGGCCACGAGATAGATAGATTTGATAGATAGATAAATAGATTAGATAGGTAGATCAATAGATGCAATATACATTTGATAGATACGATAGATAGATAAATAGATAGATTTGATAGATAGATAATTTCCCAGACAGAGAATTACAAGACGTGCGGTCTGGGACCCATGGTAAGGTTCCCAGAGGCAGTTGCGGCACCAGGGGACGTGTATATGGCATGGATTTTAGGAACCGGGAGATGGAAAAAGATGCTTGGTCGGTCCTCCTACTTCAAATTTGGGGCACTGCGCGTGCAATCTAATGTGCCACCAGATAGGAGTGGTGTGTTAAGTAGTACTATTCCTATCAGTTTAATCCCTGTTATGTGCCTTTTTTTTGGTTTGGTTTTTGAAGCTACAGTGCAGCACCAGAGGCCAGAAAAATTTGGCATGTACACATGCCTGAAAAATTAGGTATTGTTGCAGCCGCTGCTGTAGCAGTGGCCAGAAAAATTGATGTTTGTTTCCAAGGCAGAAAGTGCCCGAAAACATTGTGGCTTGAACCCTAGTTGGTGGCGGATAAGTCGCGCAAGTCATCCCGCATTCGAAGATAAAATACAGCAGCGTGTGGACCATTTTTAGCCCAAGGCAGCTCATCTCATCAGGCCTTTTTTACTTGAATGTATCACCCAATGTCAGTCCCTTCGGGATCCATCCCTCATTCATCTTAATAAAGGTGAGGTAATCTAGACTTTTTTGACTTAGGCGACTTCTCTTCTCAGTGACAATACCTCTTGCTGCACTGAAGGTCCTTTCTGACAGGACACTTGAAGCGGGGCAGGCCAGAGGTTCTATCGCAAATTGGGATAGCTCAGGCCACAGGTCAAGCCTGCACACCCAGTAGTCAAGGGGTTCATCGCTCCTCAGAGTGTCGAGATCTGCAGTTAAGGTGAAGTAGTCTGCTACCTGTCGGTCGAGTCGTTCTCTGAGGGTGGACCCTGAAGGGCTGTGTCGATGCATAGGACTTAAAAAGCTCCGCATGTCCTCCATCAACAAAACGTCTGTAAAGCGTCCTGTCCTTGCCGGCGTGGGAGTCGGAGGATTACTTTCACCTATTCCCCTGTTAGCTTCCCGTTGTGCTGTGACATCACCCTTATACGCTGTGTAAAGCATACTTTTTAATTTATTTTGGAACTGCTGCATCCTTTCCGACTTGCGGTAATTCTTTAACATTTCAGGCACTTTATGCTTATACCGGGGGTCTAGTAGCGTGGATACCCAGTACAGGTCGTTCTCCTTCAGCTTTTTTATACAAGGGTCCCTCAACAGGCACGACAGCATGAAAGACCCCATTTGCACAAGGTTGGATGCCGAGCTACTCATGTCCCGTTCCTCGTCCTCACTGATCTCACTGAAGGTATCTTCTTCCCCCCAGCCACGTACAACACCACGGGTACCAGATAGGTGACAACGAGCACCCTGGGATGCCTGTTGTGGTTGGTCTTCCTCCTCCTCCTCAAAGCTACATTCCTCCTCTGACTCCTCTTCCTCACAATCCTCTTCCAGCGTTGCTGCAGGTCCAGCAAGCAATGCTGATAAGGTTGTTTCTGGTGGTGATGGTGACCACAACTCTTCCTCTTCACGCTCATCTACGGCCTGATCCTGCACTCTTCGCAGGGAACCCTCCAGGAAGAAAACAAATGGTATGATGTCGCTGATGGTGCCTTCGGTGCGACTGGCTAGGTTTGTCACCTCCTCAAAAGGACGCATGAGCCTACAGGCATTGCGCATGAGCGCCCAGTAACGTGGCAAAAAAATCCCCAGCTCCGCAAAGGCTGTCCTAGCATCCCGGTCATACAAATACTCGTTAACAGCTTTTTCTTGTTGGAGCAGGTGGTCGAACATTAGGTGTGTTGAATTCCAACGTGTCGGGCTGTCGCAAATCAAGCGCCTCACTGGCATGTTGTTTCGCCGCTGGATATCTGAAAAGTGCACCATGGCTGTGTAGGAACGCCTCAAATGGCCACACACCTTCCTGGCCTGCTTCAGAACGTCCTGTAGGCCTGGCTACTTATGCACAAAGCGTTGTACAATCAGATTACACACATGTGCCATGCACGGCACATGTGTCAACTTGCCCAATTTCAGTGCTGCCACTCCTGTCATTTTTTTTAAATGTACACTTACACTACTATTAAACAAGATATGAGTGGTGCCACTGGGCAAGTGGGCACAGTATACGCTGTGAGCCTGACACTAAAAAGCAGACTGATGTTTCACAGTCCAAAAAGTTTTTTTGGTTTTTAAATGTACACTTACACTACTATTAAACAAGATATGAGTGGTGGCACTGGGCAAGTGGGCACAGTATACGCTGTGAGCCTGACACAAAAAAGCAGACTGATGTTTCACAGTCCAAAAAGTTTTTATTTTTTTAAATGTACACTTACACTACTATTAAACAAGATATGAGTGGTGGCACTGGGCAAGTGGGCCCAGTATAAGCTGTGAGCCTGACACAAAAAAGCAGACTGATGTTTCACAGTCCAAACATTTTTTTTTTTAAATTTACACTACTGTTACACCAGATATGAGTGGTGGCACTGGGCAAGTGGGCACAGTATACGCTGTGAGCCTGGCACACATGTTGGCAGGCAGGCAACTGCAATTAGATTACACAAGCAGACTGATGTTTCACAGTCAAAAAAGTTTTTTTTTTTAATTTACACTACTGTTACAACAGATATGAGTGGTGGCACTGGGCAAGTGGGCCTGGCACACATGCTGGCAGGCAGGCAACTGCAATTAGAGTACACTAGCAGGCTGATGTTTCACAGTCAAAAAAGTTTTTTTTTTTTAATTTACACTACTGTTACACCAGATATGAATGGTGGCACTGGGCAAGTGGGCCTGGCACACACGCTGGCAGGCAGGCAACTGCAATTAGATTACACTAGCAGACTGATGTTTCAGAGTCAAAAAAGTTTTTTTTTTTTTAAATTTACACTACTGTTACAACAGATATGAGTGGTGGCACTGGGCAAGTGGGCCTGGCACACACGCTGGCAGGCAGCAACTGCAATTAGATTACACTAGCAGACTGATGTTTCAGAGTCAAAAAAGTTTTTTTTTTTAAATTTACACTACTGTTACAACAGATATGAGTGGTGGCACTGGGCAAGTGGGCCTGGCACACACGCTGGCAGGCAGGCAACTGCAATTAGGTTACACTAGCAGACTGATGTTTCACAGTCAAAAAGGTTTGTTTTTTTAAATTTACACTACTGTTACACCAGATATGAGTGGTGGCAATGGGCAAGTGGGCCTAGCACACACGCCGCCGCGGCGAACGCGAACAAGCTATGTTCGCCGGGAACTATTCGCCGGCGAACAATTCGCGACATCACTAGTGAGGAGGTTATCATGTCTGGCAGTGACTGGGTTAATGACTATTTGATAGTGAGGAGGTTACCATGTCTCTGGCAGTGACTGGGTTAATGACTATTTGATAGTGAGGAGGTTATCATGTCTGGCAGTGACTGGGTTAATGACTATTTGGTAGTGAGGAAGTTACCGTGTCTCTGGCAGTGACTGGGTTATTGACTATTTGGTAGTGAGGAGGTTACCATGTCTCTGGCAGTGACTGGGTTAATGACTATTTGATAGTGAGGAGGTTACCATGTCTCTGGCAGTGACTGGGTTAATGACTATTTGATAGTGAGGAGGTTATCATGTCTGGCAGTGACTGGGTTAATGACTATTTGGTAGTGAGGAAGTTACCGTGTCTCTGGCAGTGACTGGGTTAATGACTATTTGGTAGTGAGGAGGTTACCATGTCTCTGGCAGTGACTGGGTTAATGACTATTTGGTAGTGAGGAGGTTATCATGTCTGGCAGTGACTGGGTTAATGACTAATTGGTAGTAAGGAGGTTATACTGGCAGTGACTGGGTTAATGACTCTTTAGTAGTGAGGAGGTTATCGTGTCTCTGGCAGTGACTGGGTTAATGACTATTTGGTAGTGAGGAGGTTACCGTGTCTCTGCCAATGACTATTTGGTAGTGAGGAGGTTATCGTGTCTCTGGCAGTGACTGGGTTAATGACTATTTGGTAGTGAGGAGGTTATGTCTGGCAGTGACTGGGTTAATGACTATTTGGTAGTGAGGAGGTTACTGTGTCTCTGGCAGTGACTGGGTTAATGACTATTTGGTAGTGAGGAGGTTACCGTGTCTGTCAGTGACTGGGTTAATGACTATTTGGTAGTGAGGAGGTTATCATGTCTGGCAGTGACTGGGTTAATGACTATTTGGTAGTGAGGAGGTTATGTCTGGCAGTGACTGGGTTAATGACTATTTGGTAGTGAGGAGGTTATGTCTGGCAGTGACTGGGTTAATGACTATTTGGTAGTGAGGAGGTTACTGTGTCTCTGGCAGTGACTGGGTTAATGACTATTTGGTAGTGAGGAGGTTACCGTGTCTGGCAGTGACTGGGTTATCGTGTCTGTCAGTGACTGGGTTAATGACTATTTGGTAATGAGGAGGTTACTGAGTCTCTGGCAGTGACTGGGTTAATGACTATTTGGTAGTGAGGAGGTTATGTCTGGCAGTGACTGGGTTAATGACTATTTGGTAGTGAGGAGGTTACTGAGTCTCTGGCAGTGACTGGGTTAATGACTATTTGGTAGTGAGGAGGTTATGTCTGGCAGTGACTGGGTTAATGACTATTTGGTAGTGAGGAGGTTATGTCTGGCAGTGACTGGGTTAATGATTATTTGGTAGTGAGGAGGTTATGCCTGGCAGTGACTGGGTTAATGACTATTTGGTAGTGAGGAGGTTATGTCTGGCAGTGACTGGGTTAATGACTATTTGGTAGTGAGGAGGTTACCATGTCTCTGGCAGTGACTGGGTTAATGACTAATTGGTAGTGAAGAGGTTATCATATCTGTCAGTGACTGGGTTAATGACTATTTGGTAGCGAGGAGGTTACTGTTTCTCTGGCAGTGACTGGGTTAATCTCTCTTTGGTAGTGAGGAGGTTATCGTGTGTCTGGCAGTGACTGGGTTAATGACTATTTGGTAGTGAGGAGGTTATCATATCTGTCAGTGACTGGGTTAATGACTATTTGGTAGTGAGGAGGTTACTGAGTCTCTGGCAGTGACTGGGTTAATGACTATTTGGTAGTGAGGAGGTTACCATGTCTCTGGCAGTGACTGGGTTAATGACTATTTGGTAGTGAGGAGGTTACTGTGTCTCTGGCAGTGTCTGGGTTAATGACTATTTGGTAGTGAGGAGGTCACTGTGTCTCTGGCAGTGACTGGGTTAATGACTATTTGGTAGTGAGGAGGTTACCGTGTCTCTGGCAGTGACTGGGTTAATGACTATTTGGTAGTGAGGAGGCTATGTCTGGCAGTGACTGGGTTAATGACTATTTGGTAGTGAGGAGGTTACTGTGTCTCTGGCAGTGTCTGGGTTAATGACTATTTGGTAGTGAGGAGGTCACTGTGTCTCTGGTAGTGACTGGGTTAATGACTATTTGGTAGTGAGGAGGTTACCGTGTCTCTGGCAGTGACTGGGTTAATGACTATTTGGTAGTGAGGAGGTTACCGTGTCTCTGCCAATGACTATTTGGTAGTGAGGAGGTTATCGTGTCTCTGGCAGTGACTGGGTTAATGACTATTTGGTAGTGAGGAGGTTATGTCTGGCAGTGACTGGGTTAATGACTATTTGGTAGTGAGGAGGTTACTGTGTCTCTGGCAGTGACTGGTTTAATGACTATTTGGTAGTGAGGAGGTTACCGTGTCTGGCAGTGACTGGGTTAATGACTATTTGATAGTGAGGAGGTTATCGTGTCTGTCAGTGACTGGGTTAATGACTATTTGGTAGTGAGGAGGTTATCATGTCTGGCAGTGACTGGGTTAATGACTATTTGGTAGTGAGGAGGTTATGTCTGGCAGTGACTGGGTTAATGACTATTTGGTAGTGAGGAGGTTATGTCTGGCAGTGACTGGGTTAATGACTATTTGGTAGTGAGGAGGTTACTGTGTCTCTGGCAGTGACTGGGTTAATGACTATTTGGTAGTGAGGAGGTTACCGTGTCTGTCAGTGACTGGGTTATCGTGTCTGTCAGTGACTGGGTTAATAACTATTTGGTAATGAGGAGGTTACTGAGTCTCTGGCAGTGACTGGGTTAATGACTATTTGGTAGTGAGGAGGTTATGTCTGGCAGTGACTGGGTTAATGACTATTTGGTAGTGAGGAGGTTACTGAGTCTCTGGCAGTGACTGGGTTAATGACTATTTGGTAGTGAGGAGGTTATGTCTGGCAGTGACTGGGTTAATGACTATTTGGTAGTGAGGAGGTTATGTCTGGCAGTGACTGGGTTAATGATTATTTGGTAGTGAGGAGGTTATGCCTGGCAGTGACTGGGTTAATGACTATTTGGTAGTGAGGAGGTTATGTCTGGCAGTGACTGGGTTAATGACTATTTGGTAGTGAGGAGGTTACCATGTCTCTGGCAGTGACTGGGTTAATGACTATTTGGTAGCGAGGAGGTTACTGTTTCTCTGGCAGTGACTGGGTTAATCTCTCTTTGGTAGGGAGGAGGATATCGTGTGTCTGGCAGTGACTGGGTTAATGACTCTTTGGTAGTGAGGAGGTTATCGTGTGTCTGGCAGTGACTGGGTTAATGACTATTTGGTAGTGAGGAGGTTATCATATCTGTCAGTGACTGGGTTAATGACTATTTGGTAGTGAGGAGGTTACTGAGTCTCTGGCAGTGACTGGGTTAATGACTATTTGGTAGTGAGGAGGTTACCATGTCTCTGGCAGTGACTGGGTTAATGACTATTTGGTAGTGAGGAGGCTATGTCTGGCAGTGACTGTGTTAATGACTATTTGGTAGTGAGGAGGTTACTGTGTCTCTGGCAGTGTCTGGGTTAATGACTATTTGTTAGTGAGGAGGTCACTGTGTCTCTGGCAGTGACTGGGTTAATGACTATTTGGTAGTGAGGAGGTTACCGTGTCTCTGGCAGTGACTGGGTTAATGACTCTTTAGTAGTGAGGAGTGTTACAGAAGCATTAGTTATTTTGTTGTGAAGAGCTTATTTCCCAGCAGCAATGCCTGAACCAGCAAGCCAGCGCCTAAGAAGGGCTCCAAGAAAACCGTAACAAGTATCATTTCATAAAGAGTTAACTCTTTTTTTTCAGCTTTTAGAAACTATTGCCTAAATACACATTTGCTGGCCTCAGCTCTAAGTTTAGGGATAACCAATCCCATTGTCTAATCACCTCTGGAGCCAGACTGCTAATTGATAAGATGAACTTGTAAACTTGTTATCTTAAGTACTGTAATCCTATTGTGGCCTGTCAAAGGACAGTGCTCTCTATCTAAATGTGTGATAGGGGATTTAGTGCTTCCCCCCCTCTCCCCCTGGGAGTGCCCTGTGTGCATGTAACCTTAATAAAAATCAGGCTGGGCATCCCAGTCCTGAGTTCTTGTTTGACCCTCAATCGCAGCGTTGACTCGTTTTTGTGGGCAGAAGGGTATCCTAGCTGTACTGCAGCTAAGGGAGATTATTCTATATTTGCGAGACTCATATAGAATACTATGGAAAGCAGCTTCTCCCCTCTTTAGCAATAGGGATCCAGGCTACTAAGCGGTCCATCTCTCAGCGAGACTAAGGGTAACCGTAACATTTGGCGGCAGCGGCGGGATTTTCCTGGATTTCCTAGGAGAGGTACAGAACGGATGGAGAGCGCTTACGAAAAATTGAAGCGTACAACCCTAAAGGATTTACTTGAAAGTAGAGGGGGGTACGCCAGCAACTGGCCGAGGAGAGAGCTGATCGCAGAATTGACCGAACTGGATCAGAGCTTCACAATGGCAGAAACACCGACCACGATTAGTGACAAAAAAAACCAGGATTGTTCGGGAAAGGCTCTCATTATACGGGCCGAACCCCTCCATGGAATTGGTACAGCAGTTGATGGCGGAGGCGGACGAGGATATACGAGAGACTCGAGCCCACGAACTCAACCTAGCGAACGCACACCGCAATGCTGAAGCCCCGCAGGTAATCATACCTGTCGAAAATGCTGGGAGGCCCAAGATACTCTATGCAGCATTTCGACCCTTTCTAGAGAGCGAGACAGAGATTGATGAATATTTGGCGGACTTCGAAAGGCAATGTGCCCTGCACCAGATTCCCAACAGAGAGTGGCCCACGATATTGTCTGGGAAACTATCCGGGCGAGCCCTGGAAGCCTTTCGTACTCTGGGTGCTGAGGAAGTGACACAGTATGAGCTAGTTAAGGAGACACTGTTGCGACGGTACGCTGTAACTCCGGACACGTATCGCCGACAGTTTCGGGGCACGGAAAAGAAGCCTAACGATACCCATATGGAATGGGCGCACCGAATGCGGAGAGCGGCAAATCACTGGCTGAGCGGAAGTAAAGCGGTGACTGGGGAGGAAATTTTACAATTGTTTCTCTTAGAACATTTTTATAATGGCATGGAACAGCAAGGGAAGGAATGGCTGCGAGACAGGCGGCCTTCTACCTTAGAAGAAGCAGCCAAATTGGCCGATGAACATTATGACTCCCGTCTTCACGAACCCATGAACTACCGAGCTCCAGCACGGGTCGAACCCAGAGAGGTTTACCGTGCACCCCCTCGTGCTGAATTCCGAGCCCCGGTGCCCACAGGGCCCGTCCGACACTCAGGACCACCCAATAACAGCTCTGAGCGTCCCAGACCGACTTGCCACCGATGCAAGCAACCAGGGCATTTCATGGCTAGCTGCCCCCTTAATACGCGCCAAACACCCAGGAATTACAATTACCCCTCTGGGTCCTATCGTCCGGCCCGGGCCCTCTGTGTTAACCAAGAGGCCCCTATGGAGGGATATGTGGGGCCGCTTCACAAGGCAGACCCTGTATATGCTGCCTCAGATAACCGCCAGCACCATCGGCAGAGGGTATGGCTCGAGGGGCGATCTACCGAGGGATTGCGAGACACAGGGGCTACTATCACGCTGGTACAGAGTCATTTGGTGCCAGAGCACAAGCGATCCGGACAGACTGTGGCCGTTAGAGTGGCGGAGGGGGATGTGTACAAAACTCCAACAGCTAAAGTGCATCTTGATTGGGGAGCGGGAAAGGGGGCTGTGAACGTGGGCCTAATGGATAATTTACCTGCTGAAGTACTACTGGGCAACGATTTGGGCCCCATGACTTCTGCCTATGCTCCAGTATGCAACAACGAGGCGGACCCAGTGACTACACGGGCCCAAGCCCGGACGGAGCGAGAGCTCTCACCAGTGCGGGAGACACAGGTAAGACCTACCCCGACCTTGCCTGACAGGTTAGGCCCCATACCCTGGGACACCCCAGATGCTTTCGAGGCAGAGTCTAAGACTGACCCGACCTTACAAAAGTACCGGGAACGAGCAGAGACCGGAGGGGGCGGGGCAGATAACGAAACATTCTTATGGGAAAAAGGGAAACTATACCGCTGGACAGAGAAAAGGGGACAGCGTAGGCGACAGCTGGTAGTGCCCCACAAATACCGTCAAGAAATCCTCAAAATAGGCCACGACATCCCCTTAGCAGGCCACCTAGCCGTAACCCGTACCCTACACCGCATTACTCACACGTTCTTTTGGCCAGGGGTGCACGCTGACGTTAGAACTTACTGTAACACCTGCGATGTGTGTCAACGAGTAGGAAGGCGAGGCGATCACCCTAAAGCCCATCTAGTAAATATGCCCATTGTAGAGGAACCCTTCAGCCGGGTTGCTATTGACCTAGTGGGACCACTGGCTACCCCTAGTCCCTCCGGTAAGCGCTACATTCTTACCGTAGTGGACTACGCTACCAGGTACCCAGAGGCTGTCGCCCTATCCAACATACAAGCGGATACGGTAGCGAATGCACTAGTACAGGTGTTCTCCCGGGTAGGATTTCCAAAAGAAATCCTATCCGACCGAGGCACCCAATTTACGGCTGAATTAACCCAACAACTCTGGCAGGTTTGCAAAATTAAGTCCCTCCTGAGCTCCCCATACCACCCCCAGACGAACGGGCTGTGTGAGAGGTTCAATGGGACCCTCAAGCAAATGCTCAAGACGTTCACTCAGGAATACCGAGACTGGGAACGCTTCCTGCCGCACCTCCTATTTGCTTATCAGGAGGTGCCCCAGGAAACGACAGGGTTCTCTCCCTTCGAGTTGCTCTACGGAAGAAAGGTACGGGGACCCCTAAACCTGATCCGGAAGCACTGGGAGGGAGAGATGGAGGCTGATGGTGTCCCCATTGTGCCATACGTGCTGGAACTCAGGGACCGAATGGAGCAATTAGCCAAATCCGTGCGGGCTAATCTCCAGTTGGCCCAGAGAAGACAGAAAGTATGGTACGATCGGGGGGCCCGAAAGAGAATCTTCACCATAGGACAAAAGGTGTTAGTACTTAAGCCGGTGAAGACAGACAAATTGCAGGCGTCCTGGCAGGGTCCCTACCAGATCGTAGAGAAAAGGGGAGACACCACTTATGTGATAGCTAGCTGCCATGACAACAATCTTAGAAAGACATTCCATGTAAACATGCTCAAGGAATATTTTGAGCGACCAGAGAACGTGACGGCCGTATGTTGTTCCCCTCAGGAAGACCCCGACAGTTTACCCATTCCAGACCTATTAGAAAAGAGTCTCCCCACAGGTATAGTGGCGCAGGTTCAGATAGGGGACCGACTTAGCCCCACTGAAAGGGAGCAGCTCAACCAACTCCTCCAGTCCAAACACCTCACCTTCTCCCCGAAGCCAGGGTACACTACTTTAACCACCCACCAGGTAGATACTCCGGGACAAGCTCCCTTGCGCCAGGCTCCGTACCGAATCCCCGAAGCAGTTAGGACAGGAATGAAGAAGGAGATCGATGAGATGCTCCAGCTCAGGGTAATTGAGCCCTCCGATAGTCCATGGGCCTCCCCAGTTGTCTTGGTGCCCAAGAAAGATGGGACCACCCGGTTCTGCGTAGACTATCGGAGGCTCAATGAAAATACCGTGACGGACGCTTACCCTATGCCCAGGGTAGACGAGCTACTCGATCGTATAGCCAGGGGAAATTACCTGACCACTATTGACCTCTGCAAAGGTTACTGGCAGATTCCCCTGGCCCCGGAGGCTATCCCCAAGTCGGCATTCGTCACCCCATTCGGCTTATATCAGTTTAGGGTAATGCCGTTTGGGATGAAGAATGCCCCAGCTACATTCCAGCACTTGGTGGATAGGCTCCTGGATGGCTTCCAGAGTTTTGCTTGCGCCTACCTGGACGACATAGCGATCCACAGTGAGTCCTGGGAGGACCACTTAGCTCATGTGGGAATGGTTCTGGATCAGATCCGGGCTGCTGGCCTGACTCTGAAGCCAGAAAAATGCCACTTTGGGATGGCCGAGGTACAGTACCTGGGTCACCGGGTGGGGTGTGGAAAGCAGCGACCAGAGCCGGCCAAAATAGAAGCTGTCGCCAATTGGCCCACCCCCATCACTAAGACTCAGGTCCTAGCCTTCCTGGGCACGGCAGGGTACTATAGACGGTTCGTACCAGACTACAGCACACTTGCCAAACCCCTGACTGACTTGACCAAGAAGAACTTACCTCGACAGGTCCTGTGGTCTCCCCACTGTGAAACGGCTTTCCAGGCTCTCAAAAATGCTCTAATTAACGCTCCTGTCTTGGCGGCCCCAGCCCTTAACAAACGTTTTATCGTCCATACAGATGCTTCCATGTTCGGGCTGGGAGCTGTCCTTAGCCAAGTAGGCGAAGATGGAGGGGAGCATCCAGTTGCCTACATCAGCCGGAAGCTCCTGCCCCGCGAAGTCAGCTATGCAGCGGTCGAAAAGGAGTGTTTGGCTTTGGTGTGGGCATTAAAGAAATTGACTCCCTATTTATATGGTCAGGAGTTCACTCTGGTCACCGACCATAACCCGTTGGTGTGGCTGAACCGGGTCTCTGGAGATAACGGCAGGCTATTACGTTGAAGCTTATCGTTGCAACCCTTCAATTTCACCATTACTTACAGACCTGGGAAACAGAATGGCAACGCCGACGGGTTGTCCAGACAAACCGACCTCAGCCCCGCATAACCAGCGGTCTGGACAGCCTTAGTCTGCCCCGAAAAGGGGTCAGACCATGTCTGCCAGAGTGTTCCACAGAAAGGGAGCACTGTTACAGAAGCATTAGTTATTTTGTTGTGAAGAGCTTATTTCCCAGCAGCAATGCCTGAACCAGCAAGCCAGCGCCTAAGAAGGGCTCCAAGAAAACCGTAACAAGTATCATTTCATAACTCTTTTTTTTCAGCTTTTAGAAACTATTGCCTAAATACACATTTGCTGGCCTCAGCTCTAAGTTTAGGGATAACCAATCCCATTGTCTAATCACCTCTGGAGCCAGACTGCTAATTGATAAGATGAACTTGTAAACTTGTTATCTTAAGTACTGTAATCCTATTGTGGCCTGTCAAAGGACAGTGCTCTCTATCTAAATGTGTGATGGGGGATTTTGTGCTTCCCCCCCTCTCCCCCTGGGAGTGCCCTGTGTGCATGTAACCTTAATAAAAAGCAGGCTGGGCATCCCAGTCCTGAGTTCTTGTTTGACCCTCAATCGCAGCGTTGACTCGTTTTTGTGGGCAGAAGGGTATCCTAGCTGTACTGCAGCTAAGGGTGATTATTCTATATTTGCGAGACTCATATAGAATACTATGGAAAACAGCTTCTCCCCTCTTTAGCAATAGGGATCCAGGCTACTAAGCGGTCCATCTCTCAGCGAGACTAAGGGTAACCGTAACAAGGAGGTTACCGTGTCTCTGCCAGTGACTGGGTTAATGACTATTCGGTAGTGAGGAGGTTATCATGTCTGGCAGTGACTGGGTTAATGAGTATTTGTTAGTGAGGAGATTACCGTTTCTCTGGCAGTGACTGGGCTAATGACTATTTGGTAGTGAGGAGGTTACCATGTCTCTGGCAGTGTCTGGGTTAATGACTATTTGGTAGTGAGGAGGTTATTGTGTCTCTGCCAGTGACTGGGTTAATGACTATTCGGTAGTGAGGAGGTTATCATGTCTGGCAGTGACTGGGTTAATGAGTATTTGTTAGTGAGGAGGTTACCGTGTCTCTGGCAGTAACTGGGTTAATGAGTATTTGGTAGTGAGGAGGTTACCGTTTCTCTGGCAGTAACTGGGTAAATCACTATTTGGTAGTGAGAAGGTTACCGTGTCTCTGGCAGTGACTTTGTTAATGACTCTTTAGTAGTGAGGAGGTTACCGTGTCTCTGGCAGTGAGGAGGTTACTGTTTCTCTGGCAGTGACTGGGTTAATCTCTCTTTGGTAGGGAGGAGGATATTGTATCTCTGGCAGTGACTGGGTTAATGACTGTTTGGTAGTGAGGAGGATATTGTGTGTCTGGCAGTGACTGGGTTAATGACTAATTGGTAGTGAGGAGGTTACTGAGTCTCTGGCAGTGACTGGGTCAATGACTATTTGGTAGGGAGGACGTTACCGTGTCTCTGGCAGTGTCTGGGTTAATGACTATTTGGTAGTGAGGAGGTTATCATGTCTGGCAGTGACTGGGTTAATGAGTATTTGGTAGTGAGGAGGTTACCGTGTCTCTGGCAGTGACTGGGTTAATGACTATTTGGTACTGAAGAGGTTATCAAGTCTGGCAGTGACTGGGTTAATGACTATTTGGTAGTGAGGAGGTTACCATGTCTCTGGCAGTGACTGGGTTAATGACTATTTGGTAGTGAGGAGGTTACCGTGTCTCTGGCAGTGACTGGGTTAATGACTATTTGGTAGTGAGGAGGTTACCGTGTCTCTGGCAGTGACTGGGTTAATGACTATTTGGTAGTGAGGAGGTTATTGTGTCTCTGGCAGTGACTGGGTTAATGACTATTTGGTAGTGAGGAGGTTATTGTGTCTCTGGCAGTGACTGGGTTAATGACTATTTGGTAGTGAGGAGGTTACCGTGTCTCTGGCAGTGACTGGGTTAATGACTATTTGGTAGTGAGGAGGTTACTGTGTCTCTGGCAGTGACTGGGTTAAGGACTATTTGGTAGTGAGGAGGTTATTGTGTCTCTGGCAGTGACTGGTTTAATGACTATTTAGTAGTGAGGAGGTTACCGTGTCTCTGGCAGTGACTGGGTTAATGACTATTTGGTAGTGAGGAGGTTACCGTGTCTCTGGCAGTGACTGGGTTAATGACTATTTGGTGGTGAGGAGGTTACCGTGTCTCTGGCAGTGACTGGGTTAATGACTATTTGGTAGTGAGGAGGTTACCGTGTCTCTGGCAGTGACTGGGTTAATGACTATTTGGTAGTGAGGAGGTTACCGTGTCTCTGGCAGTGACTGGGTTAATGACTATTTGGTAGTGAGGAGGTTACCGTGTCTCTGGCAGTGACTGGGTTAATGACTATTTGGTAGTGAGGAGGTTACCGTGTCTCTGGCAGTGACTGGGTTAATGACTCTTTAGTAGTGAGGAGGTTACTGTGTCTCTGGCAGTGACTGGGTTAATGACTATTTGGTAGTGAGGAGGTTATCGTGTCTCTGGCAGTGACTGGGCTAATGACTATTTGGTAGTGAGGAGGTTACCGTGTCTCTGGCAGTGAGGAGGTTACTGTTTCTCTGGCAGTGACTGGGTTAATCTCTCTTTGGTAGGGAGGAGGATATCGTATCTCTGGCAGTGACTGGGTTAATGACTCTTTGGTAGTGAGGAGGATATTGTGTGTCTGGCAGTGACTGGGTTAATGACTATTTGGTAGTGAGGAGGTTACCGTGTCTCTGGCAGTGTCTGGGTTAATGACTATTTGGTAGTGAGGAGGTTATGTCTGGCAGTGACTGGGTTAATGACTATTTTGTAGTGAGGAGGTTACCGTGTCTCTGGCAGTAACTGGGTTAATGACTGTTTGGTAGAGAGGAGGTTACCGTGTCTCTGCCAGTGACTGGGTTAATGACTATTTGGTAGTGAGGAGGTTATCATGTCTGGCAGTGACTGGGTTAATGAGTATTTGGTAGTGAGGAGGTTACCGTGTCTCTGGCAGTGACTGGGTTAATGACTATTTGGTACTGAAGAGGTTATCAAGTCTGGCAGTGACTGGGTTAATGACTATTTGGTAGTGAGGAGGTTACCATGTCTCTGGCAGTGACTGGGTTAATGACTATTTGGTAGTGAGGAGGTTATTGTGTCTCTGCCAGTGACTGGGTTAATGACTATTTTGGTAGTGAGGAGGTTACCTTGTCTCTGCCAGTGACTGGATTAATGACTATTTGGTAGTGAGGAGGTCACTGTGTCTCTGGCAGTGACTGGGTTAATGACTATTTGGTAGTGAGGAGGTTACCGTGTCTCTGCCAGTGACTGGGTTAATGACTATTTGGTAGTGAGGAGGTCACTGTGTCTCTGGCAGTGACTGGGTTAATGACTATTTGGTAGTGAGGAGGTCACTGTGTCTCTGGCAGTGACTGGGTTAATGACTATTTGGTAGTGAGGAGGTTACCGTGTCTCTGGCAGTGACTGGGTTAATGACTCTTTAGTAGTGAGGAGGTTACCGTGTCTCTGGCAGTGACTGGGTTAATGACTATTTGGTAGTGAGGAGGTTACCGTGTCTCTGGCAGTGACTGGGTTAATGACTCTTTAGTAGTGAGGAGGTTACCGTGTCTCTGGCAGTGACTGGGTTAATGACTATTTGGTAGTGAGGAGGTTACCGTGTCTCTGGCAGTGACTGGGTTAATGACTATTTGGTAGTGAGGAGGTTACTGTGTCTCTGGCAGTGACTGGGTTAATGACTATTTGGTAGTGAGGAGGTTACCGTGTCTCTGGCAGTGACTGGGTTAATGACTATTTGGTAGTGAGGAGGTTACTGTGTCTCTGGCAGTGACTGGGTTAATGACTATTTGGTAGTGAGGATGTTACCGTGTCTCTGGCAGTGAGGAGGTTACTGTTTCTCTGGCAGTGACTGGGTTAATCTCTCTTTGGTAGGGAGGAGGATATTGTGTGTCTGGCAGTGACTGGGTTAATGACTATTTGGTAGTGAGGAGGTTACCGTGTCTCTGGCAGTGTCGGGGTTAATGACTATTTGGTAGGGAGGAGGTTACCGTGTCTCTGGCAGTGTCTGGGTTAATGACTATTTGGTAGTGAGGAGGTTACTGTGTCTCTGGCAGTGACTGGGTTAAAGACTATTTGGTTTTGAGGAGGTTATCATGTCTGGCAGTGACTGGGTTAATGAGTATTTGGTAGTGAGGAGGTTACCGTGTCTCTGGCAGTGACTGGGTTAATGAGTATTTGGTAGTGAGGAGGTTACCGTGTCTCTGGCAGTGACTGGGTTAATGACTATTTGGTACTGAAGAGGTTATCAAGTCTGGCAATGACTGGGTTAATGACTATTTAGTAGTGAGGAGGTTACTGTGTCTCTGGCAGTGACTGGGTTAATGACTATTTGGTAGTGAGGAGGTTACCGTGTCTCTGGCAGTGACTGGGCTAATGACTATTTGGTAGTGAGGAGGTTACCGTGTCTCTGGCAGTGAGGAGGTTACTGTTTCTCTGGCAGTGACTGGGTTAATCTCTCTTTGGTAGGGAGGAGGATATCGTATCTCTGGCAGTGACTGGGTTAATGACTCTTTGGTAGTGAGGAGGATATTGTGTGTCTGGCACTGACTGGGTTAATGACTATTTGGTAGTGAGGAGGTTACTGTGTCTCTGGCAGTGTCTGGGTTAATGACTATTTGGTAGTGAGGAGGTTATGTCTGGCAGTGACTGGGTTAATGACTATTTTGTAGTGAGGAGGTTACCGTGTCTCTGGCAGTAACTGGGTTAATGACTATTTGGTAGGGAGGAGGTTACCGTGTCTCTGCCAGTGACTGGGTTAATGACTATTTGGTAGTGAGGAGGTTATCATGTCTGGCAGTGACTGGGTTAATGAGTATTTGGTAGTGAGGAGGTTACCGTGTCTCTGGCAGTGACTGGGTTAATGACTATTTGGTACTGAAGAGGTTATCAAGTCTGGCAGTGACTGGGTTAATGACTATTTGGTAGTGAGGAGGTTACCATGTCTCTGGCAGTGACTGGGTTAATGACTATTTGGTGGTGAGGAGGTTATTGTGTCTCTGCCAGTGACTGGGTTAATGACTATTTTGGTAGTGAGGAGGTTACCGTGTCTCTGCCAGTAACTGGATTAATGACTATTTGGTAGTGAGGAGGTTATCATGTCTGGCAGTGACTGGGTTAATGACTATTTGGTAGTGAGGAGGTTACCGTGTCTCTGCCAGTGACTGGGTTAATGACTATTTGGTAGTGAGGAGGTTATCATGTCTTGCAGTGACTGGGTTAATGACTATTTGGTAGTGAGGAGGTCACTGTGTCTCTGGCAGTGACTGGGTTAATGACTATTTGGTAGTGAGGAGGTTACCGTGTCTCTGGCAGTGACTGGGTTAATGACTCTTTAGTAGTGAGGAGGTTACCGTGTCTCTGGCAGTGACTGGGTTAATGACTATTTGGTAGTGAGGAGGTTACCGTGTCTCTGGCAGTGACTGGGTTAATGACTCTTTAGTAGTGAGGAGGTTACCGTGTCTCTGGCAGTGACTGGGTTAATGACTATTTGGTAGTGAGGAGGTTACCGTTTCTCTGGCAGTGACTGGGTTAATGACTATTTGGTAGTGAGGAGGTTATTGTGTCTCTGGCAGTGACTGGGTTAATGACTATTTGGTAGTGAGGAGGTTACTGTGTCTCTGGCAGTGACTGGGTTAATGACTCTTTAGTAGTGAGGATGTTACCGTGTCTCTGGCAGTGAGGAGGTTACTGTTTCTCTGGCAGTGACTGGGTTAATCTCTCTTTGGTAGGGAGGAGGATATTGTATCTCTGGCAGTGACTGGGTTAATGACTCTTTGGTAGTGAGGAGGATATTGTGTGTCTGGCAGTGACTGGGTTAATGACTATTTGGTAGTGAGGAGGTTACCGTGTCTCTGGCAGTGTCGGGGTTAATGACTATTTGGTAGGGAGGAGGTTACTGTGTCTCTGGCAGTGACTGGGTTAAAGACTATTTGGTTTTGAGGAGGTTATCATGTCTGGCAGTGACTGGGTTAATGAGTATTTGGTAGTGAGGAGGTTACCGTGTCTCTGGCAGTGACTGGGTTAATGACTATTTGGTACTGAAGAGGTTATCAAGTCTGGCAGTGACTGGGTTAATGACTATTTCGTAGTGAGGAGGTTACCATGTCTCTGGCAGTGACTGGGTTAATGACTATTTGGTAGTGAGGAGGTTACCGTGTCTCTGGCAGTGACTGGTTTAATGACTATTTGGTAGTGAGGAGGTTACCGTGTCTCTGGCAGTGACTGGGTTAATGACTATTTGGTAGTGAGGAGGTTACTGTGTCTCTGGCAGTGACTGGGTTAATGACTATTTGGTAGTGAGGAGGTTACCGTGTCTCTGGCAGTGAGGAGGTTACTGTTTCTCTGGCAGTGACTGGGTTAATGACTCTTTGGTAGTGAGGAGGATATTGTGTGTCTGGCAGTGACTGGGTTAATGACTAATTGGTAGTGAGGAGGTTACTGAGTCTCTGGTAGTGACTGGGTTAATGACTATTTGGTAGTGAGGAGGTTACCGTGTCTCTGGCAGTGTCTGGGTTAATGACTATTTGGTAGTGAGGAGGTTATGTCTGGCAGTGACTGGGTTAATGACTATTTGGTAGTGAGGAGGTTACCGTGTCTCTGGCAGTGACTGGGCTAATGACTCTTTAGTAGTGAGGAGGTTACTGTGTCTCTGGCAGTGACTGGGTTAATGACTATTTGGTAGTGAGGAGGTTACCGTGTCTCTGGCAGTGAGGAGGTTACTGTTTCTCTGGCAGTGACTGGGTTAATGACTCTTTGGTAGTGAGGAGGATATTGTGTGTCTGGCAGTGACTGGGTTAATGACTAATTGGTAGTGAGGAGGTTACTGAGTCTCTGGCAGTGACTGGGTTAATGACTATTTGGTAGTGAGGAGGTTACCGTGTCTCTGGCAGTGTCTGGGTTAATGACTATTTGGTAGTGAGGAGGTTATGTCTGGCAGTGACTGGGTTAATGACTATTTGGTAGGGAGGAGGTTACTGTGTCTCTGCCAGTGACTGGGTTAATGACTATTTGGTAGTGAGGAGGTTATCATGTCTGGCAGTGACTGGGTTAATGAGTATTTGGTAGTGAGGAGGTTACCGTGTCTCTGGCAGTGACTGGGTTAATGACTATTTGGTACTGAAGAGGTTATCAAGTCTGGCAGTGACTGGGTTAATGACTATTTGGTAGTGAGGAGGTTACCATGTCTCTGGCAGTGACTGGGTTAATGACTATTTGGTAGTGAGGAGGTTATTGTGTCTCTGCCAGTGACTGGGTTAATGACTATTTTGGTAGTGAGGAGGTTACCGTGTCTCTGCCAGTGATTGGATTAATGACTATTTGGTAGTGAGGAGGTTATCATGTCTGGCAGTGACTGGGTTAATGACTATTTGGTAGTGAGGAGGTTACCGTGTCTCTGCCAGTGACTGGGTTAATGACTAATTGGTAGTGAGGAGGTTATCATGTCTGGCAGTGACTGGGTTAATGACTCTTTAGTAGTGAGGAGGTTACTGTGTCTCTCGCAGTGACTGGGTTAATAACTCTTCAGTAGTGAGGAGGTTACCGTGTCTCTGGCAGTGACTGGGTTAATGACTATTTGGTAGTGAGGAGGTTACTGTGTCTCTGGCAGTGACTGGGTTAATGACTATTTGGTAGTGAGGAGGTTACTGTGTCTCTGGCAGTAACTGGGTTAATCTCTCTTTGGTAGGGAGGAGGTTACCATGTCTCTGGCAGTGACTGGGTTAATGACTAATTGGTAGTGAAGAGGTTATCATATCTGGCAGTGACTGGGTTAATGACTCTTTAGTAGTGAGGAGGTTACCAGATTGATTACTATTTGGTAGTGAGGAGGTTACCGTATCTCTTACAGTGACTGGGTTAATGACTCTTTGGTAGTAGGGAGGTTACCGTGTCTCTGGCAGTGACTGGGTTAATGACTATTTGGGAGTGAGGAGGTTACCGTGTCTCTGGCAGTGACTGGGTTAACCAATATTTGGTAGTGAGGAGGTTATCGTATCTCTTGCAGTGACTGGGTTAATGACTATTTGGTAGTGAGGAGGTTACTGTGTCTCTGGCAGTGACTAGGTTAATGACTATTTGGTAATGAGGAGGTTACCGTGTCTCTGGCAGTAACTGGGTAAATCACTATTTGGTAGTGAGGAGGTTACCGTGTCTCTGGCAGTAACTGGATAAATCACTATTTGGTAGTGAGGAGGTTACCGTGTCTCTGGCAGTAACTGGATAAATCACTATTTGGTAGTTGTTACCGTGTCTCTGGCAGTAACTGGGTAAATCACTATTTGGTAGTGAGGAGGTTACCGTGTCTCTGGCAGTAACTGGATAAATCACTATTTGGTAGTGAGGAGGTTACCGTGTCTCTGGCAGTAACTGGATAAATCACTATTTGGTAGTGAGGAGGTTACCGTGTCTCTGGCAGTAACTGGATAAATCACTATTTGGTAGTGAGGAGGTTACCGTGTCTCTGGCACTGACTGGGTTAATGACTTTTTGGTAGTGAGGAGGTTACTGTGTCTCTGGCAGTGACTGGGTTAATGACTATTTGGTAGTGAGGAGGTTACCGTGTCTCTGGCAGTGACTGGGTTAATGACTATTTGGTAGTGAGGAGGTTACCGTGTCTCTGGCAGTAACTGGATAAATCACTATTTGGTAGTGAGGAGGTTACCGTGTCTCTGGCAGTAACTGGATAAATCACTATTTGGTAGTTGTTACCGTGTCTCTGGCAGTAACTGGGTAAATCACTATTTGGTAGTGAGGAGGTTACCGTGTCTCTGGCAGTAACTGGATAAATCACTATTTGGTAGTGAGGAGGTTACCGTGTCTCTGGCAGTAACTGGATAAATCACTATTTGGTAGTGAGGAGGTTACCGTGTCTCTGGCAGTAACTGGATAAATCACTATTTGGTAGTGAGGAGGTTACCGTGTCTCTGGCACTGACTGGGTTAATGACTTTTTGGTAGTGAGGAGGTTACCGTGTCTCTGGCAGTGACTGGGTTAATGACTATTTGGTAGTGAGGAGGTTACCGTGTCTCTGGCAGTGACTGGGTTAATGACTATTTGGTAGTGAGGAGGTTACCGTGTCTCTGGCAGTAACTGGATAAATCACTATTTGGTAGTGAGGAGGTTACCGTGTCTCTGGCAGTAACTGGATAAATCACTATTTGGTAGTGAGGAGGTTACCGTGTCTCTGGCAGTAACTGGGTAAATCACTATTTGGTAGTGAGGAGGTTACCGTGTCTCTGGCAGTAACTGGATAAATCACTATTTGGTAGTGAGGAGGTTACCGTGTCTCTGGCAGTAACTGGGTAAATCACTATTTGGTAGTGAGGAGGTTACCGTGTCTCTGGCAGTAACTGGATAAATCACTATTTGGTAGTGAGGAGGTTACCGTGTCTCTGGCACTGACTGGGTTAATGACTATTTGGTAGTGAGGAGGTTACCGTGTCTCTGGCAGTGACTGGGTTAATGACTATTTAGTAGTGAGGAGGTTACCGTGTCCCTGGCAGTGACTGGGTTAATGACTCTTTGGTGAGGAGGTTACCGTGTCTCTGGCAGTAACTGGATAAATCACTATTTGGTAGTGAGAAGGTTACCGTGTCTCTGGCAGTGACTGGGTAAATCACTATTTGGTAGTGAGGAGGTTACTGTGTCTCTGGCAGTGACTGGGTAAATCACTATTTAGTAGTGAGGAGGTTACCATGTCTCTGGCAGTGACTGGGTTAATGACTATTTGGTAGTGAGGAGGTTACTGTGTCTCTGCCAGTGACTGGGCTAATGACTATTTGGTAGTGAGGAGGTTACCGTGTCTCTGGCAGTGACTGGGTTAATGACTATTTGGTAGTGAGGAGGATACTGTGTCTCTGGCAGTGACTGGGTTAATGACTATTTGGTAGTGAGGAGGTTACCGTGTCTCTGGCAGTGATTGGGTTAATGACTATTTGGTAGTGAGGAGGTTATTGTGTCTCTGGCAGTGATTGGGTTAATGACTCTTTAGTAGTGAGGAGGTTACTGTGTCTCTGGCAGTGATTGGGCTAATGACTATTTGGTAGTGAGGAGGTTACCGTGTCTCTGGCAGTGACTGGATTAATGACTATTTGGTAGTGAGGAGGTTACCATGTCTCTGGCAGTGACTGGGTAAATCACTATTTTGTAGTGAGGAGGTTACCGTGTCTCTGGCAGTGACTGGGTTAATGACTATTTGGTAGTGAGGAGATTACTGTGTCTCTGGCAGTGACTGGGCTAATGACTCTTTAGTAGTGAGGAGGTTACTGTGTCTCTGGCAGTGATTGGGCTAATGACTATTTGGTAGTGAGGAGGTTACCGTGTCTCTGGCAGTGACTGGGTTAATGACTATTTGGTAGTGAGAAGGTTACCGTGTCTCTGGCAGTGATTGGGCTAATGACTATTTGGTAGTGAGGAGGTTACCGTGTCTCTGGCAGTGACTGGGTTAATGACTATTTGGCAGTCAGAGGGTTGAAGCTTCCCTGTCACTGAGATCTAGCAGGTGGTCTGGCAGAGGAGGGGTCTTGTTTTCACACTGTTCTCTCCCTCCCTCCTTATCTCACTCAGTTTCCCCTCTCTGCTGCTGGGAAGGAAAAGAATTGTTTTACCAGAACTAGAGGCTAAACTTTATGTTTATCCACGGACGTTCCCTGCTGCAGACCCCTTAATAAAAACATAACAGTGATAGGGCCTTGTAATAGCCATAACAGGACAATGATAGGGCAGTGTAATAGCCATAACAGGACAGTGATAGGGCTATGTAATAGCAGTAACAGGACAGTGATAGAGCTGTGTAATAGCAGTAACAGGACAGTGATAGGGCTGTGTAATAGCAGTAACAGGACAGTGATAGGGCTGTGTAATAGCAGTAACAGGACAGTGATAGGGCTGTGTAATAGCCTTAACAGGACAATGATAGGGCAGTGTAATAGCAGTAACATGACAGTGATAGGGCAGTGTAATAGCTGTAACAGGACAGTGATAGGGCTGTGTAATAGCAGTAACAGATACAAACAAAAGATGCAGCAGCATAAGTATTTTCCCAATTTATTATGGCACAAACAAAGTCCACAACGTTTCGGGTGTTACCCCATAATCATGATTAAGGGGTAACACCCGAAACGTTGTGGACTTTGTTTGTGCCATAATAAATTGGGAAAATACTTATGCTGCTGCATCTTTTGTTTGTATCTATTTGGGGGTTTGCAGGAACCCTGCAGCATGCATTGGGCATTTAAGGGTGCTGTACTTTGGACGGTTTAATAGCAGTAACAGGACAATGATAGGGCCTTGTAATAGCCATAATAGGACAATGATAGGGCAGTGTAATAGCAGTAACAGGACAGTGATAGGGCCTTGTAATAGCCATAATAGGACAATGATAGGGCAGTGTAATAGCAGTAACAGGACAGTGAAAGGGCTGTGTAATAGCAGTAACATGACAGTGATAGGGCAGTGTAATAGCAGTAACAGGACAGTGATAGGGCAGTGTTATAGCTGTAACAGGACAGTGATAGTGCTGTGTAATAGCCATAACAGGACAATGATAGGGCAGTGTAATAGCAGTAACATGACAGTGATAGGGCTGTGTAATAACTGTAACAGGACAGTGATAGGGCTGTGTAATAGCTGTAACAGGACAGTGATAGGGCTGTGTAATAGCTGTAACAGGACAGTGATAGGGCAGTGTAATAGCAGTAACAGGACAGTGATAGGGCTGTGTAATAACTGTAACAGGACAGTGATAGGGCTGTGTAATAACTGTAACAGGACAGTGATAGGGCTGTGTAATAGCAGTAACAGGACAGTGATAGGGCAGTGTAATAGCAGTAACAGGACAGTGATAGGGCAGTGTTATAGCTGTAACAGGACAGTGATAGTGCTGTGTAATAGCCATAACAGGACAATGATAGGGCAGTGTAATAGCAGTAACATGACAGTGATAGGGCTGTGTAATAACTGTAACAGGACAGTTATAGGGCTGTGTAATAGCTGTAACAGGACAGTGAAAGGGCTGTGTAATAGCTGTAACAGGACAGTGATAGCGCAGTGTAATAGCTGTAACAGGACAGTGATAGGGCAGTGTAATAGCTGTAACAGGACAGTGATAGGGCAGTGTAATAGCTGTAACAGGACAGTGATAGGGAAGTGTAATAGCTGTAACAGGACAGTGATAGCGCAGTGTAATAGTTGTAACAGGACAGTGATAGGGCAGTGTAATAGCTGTAACAGGACAGTGATAGGGCAGTGTAATATCAGTAACAGGACAGTGATAGGGCAGTGTAATAGCTGTAACAGGATAGTGATAGGGCTGTGTAATAGCAGTAACAGGACAGTATTAGGACAGTGTAATAGCTGTAACAGAACAGTGATAGGGCAGGGTAATAACAGTAACAGAACAGTGATAGGGCTGTGTTAAAGCAGTAACATGACAGTGATAGGGATGTGTAATAGCAGTAACAGGACAATAATAGGGCTGTGTAATAGCAGTAACAGGACAGTGATAGGGCAGTGTAATATCAGTAACAGGACAGTGATAGGGCAGTGTAATAGCTGTAACAGGATAGTGATAGGGCTGTGTAATAGCAGTAACAGGACAGTATTAGGACAGTGTAATAGCTGTAACAGAACAGTGATAGGGCAGGGTAATAACAGTAACAGAACAGTGATAGGGCTGTGTTAAAGCAGTAACATGACAGTGATAGGGATGTGTAATAGCAGTAACAGGACAATAATAGGGCTGTGTAATAGCAGTAACAGGACAGTGATAGGGCAGTGTAATATCAGTAACAGGACAGTGATAGGGCAGTGTAATAGCTGTAACAGGATAGTGATAGGGCTGTGTAATAGCTGTAACAGGACAGTGATAGGGATGTGTAATAACAGTAACAGGACAGTGATAGGGCAGTGTAATAGTTGTAACAGGACAGTGAAAGGGCTGTGTAATAGCAGTAACAGGACAGTGATAGGGCTGTGTAATAGCAGTAACTGGACAGTGATAGGGCTGTGTAATAGCAGTAACTGGACAGTGATAGGGCAGTGTAATATCAGTAACAGGACAGTGATAGGGCAGTGTAATAGCTGTAACAGGACAGTGATAGGGCTGTGTAATAGCAGTAACAGGACAGTATTAGGACAGTGTAATAGCTGTAACAGAACAGTGATAGGGCAGGGTAATAACAGTAACAGAACAGTGAAAGGGCCGTGTAAAAGTTGTACTAACTAATGCACTGAATACAATGAGAAGCAGGTCATAGACAAGAACTAAAGGATGAGCAGAATGGAGGTGAAACTAGATTCTAAAGAGGCAAAAGAACCGTTGACGGTTCAAAAATCCCATTTGTCAGCCAGTGACGTAAACCAGATGTGTGTATTAGTTATGAGGAAGGCCTGTCCTCCTCTCTTCATCTGTATCACAATAACTGATTAAATTACCCTGCTGGATAGGGCCCGGTATCAGTTTGGTGATGGGTGTGGGCGAGTAACCTAGTGCACATCTATTGTCTGTGCTATGCTTTACTTGATAAGAGTTTCCCAGGGAGGTGAGAGGCCACATGTGCCTGATTAATTTTTCCCTCTACACACACTTTCCACTTTGGTCCTCTACCCTTATCCAAACCCCTTCACTGGGCTTAACAAAGCAGAATAAACAAACAGGGCTCTTTTTTACCATAATGTGTGATATATGCCGGAAAGATCATTACAGAATGATCCCCTATATTTATACAGAGTATGTGTCAAGACATCAAGAAAAACATCAACCAACAAGACAGGCTGCTCCAAACCCAACAAGACAGGCTGCTCCAAACCCAACAAGACGGGCTGCTCCAACCCAACAAGACAGGCTGCTCCAACCTAACAAGACGGGCAACTCCAACCCAACAAGATGGGCAACTCCAAACCTACAAGAGAAACTGCTCCAACCCAACAAGACGGGCTGCTCCAAACCTACAAGATAGGCTGCTACAACCCAAAAAAAGAGGCTGATCTAACCCATCAAAACATTATGATCCAAACAACAAGACAACAGGAGGGTAATATACAGATTATAGGCGAACAGTTAAATCAGGAGATAATATACAGATTATAGGAGAGCAGGTAAATCAGGGGGTAATATACAGATTATAGGAGATCAGGTAAATCAGAGGGTAATATACAGATTATAGGAGAACAGGTAAATCAGGAGATAATATACAGATTATAGGAGAGCAGGTAAATCAGGGGTAATATACAGATTATAGGAGAACAGGTAAATCAGGGGTAATATACAGATTATAGGAGAACAGGTAAATCAGGAGATAATATACAGATTATAGGAGAGCAGGTAAATCAGGGGTAATATACAGATTATAGGAGAGCAGGTAAATCAGGGGTAATATACAGATTATAGGAGAACAGGTAAATCAGGGGGTAATATACAGATTATAGGAGAACAGGTAAATCAGGGGGTAATATACAGATTATAGGAGAACAGGTAAATCAGGGGGTAATATACAGATTATAGGAGAGCAGGTAAATCAGGAGATAATATACAGATTATAGGAGAACAGGTAAATCAGGGGCTAATATACAGATTATAGGAGAGCAGGTAAATCAGGGGGTAATATACAGATTATAGGAGAACAGGTAAATCAGGGGTAATATACAGATTATAGGAGAGCAGGTACATCAGGGGGTAATATACAGATTATAGGAGATCAGGTAAATCAGGGGCTAATATACAGATTATAGGAGAACAGGTAAATCAGGAGGTAATATACAGATTATAGGCGAACAGTTAAATCAGGGGGTAATATACAGATTATAGGAGAACAGGTAAATCAGGGGGTAATATACAGATTATAGGAGAACAGGTAAATCAGGAGATAATATACAGATTATAGGAGAACAGGTAAATCAGGGGGTAATATACAGATTATAGGAGAGCAGGTAAATCAGGGGTAATATATAGATTATAGGAGAGCAGGTAAATCAGGGGGTAATATACAGAAATATAGGAGAACAGGTAAATCAGGGGGTAATATACAGATTATAGGAGAACAGGTAAATCAGGGGGTAATATACAGATTATAGGAGAGCAGGTAAATCAGGGGGTAATATACAGAAATATAGGAGAACAGGTAAATCAGGGGGTAATATACAGATTATAGGAGAACAGGTAAATCAGGGGTAATATACAGATTATAGGAGAACAGGTAAATCAGGAGATAATATACAGATTATAGGAGAACAGGTAAATCAGGGGGGTAATATACAGATTATAGGAGAGCAGGTAAATCAGGAGATAATATACAGATTATAGGAGAGCAGGTAAATCAGAGGGTAATATACAGATTATAGGAGAGCAGGCAAATCAGGGGGTAATATACAGATTATAGGAGAGCAGGTAAATCAGGGGGTAATATACAGATTATAGGAGAGCAGGTAAATCGGGGGTAATATACAGATTATAGGAGAGCAGGTAAATCAGGAGGTAATATACAGATTATAGGAGAGCAGGTAAATCAAGGGGTAATATACAGAAATATAGGAGAGCAGGTAAATCAGGGGGTAATATACAGATTATAGGAGAGCAGGTAAATCAGGGGTAATATACAGATTATAGGAGAACAGGTAAATCAAGGGGTAATATACAGATTATAGGAGAGCAGGTAAATCAGGAGATAATATACAGATTATAGGAGAGCAGGTAAATCAGGGGTAATATACAGATTATAGGAGAGCAGGTAAATCAGGGGTAATATACAGATTATAGGAGAACAGGTAAATCAGGGGGTAATATACAGATTATAAGAGAGCAGGTAAATCAGGGGGTAATATACAGATTATAGGAGAGCAGGTAAATCAGGGGGTAATATACAGATTATAGGAGAACAGGTAAATCAGGGGTAATATACAGATTATAGGAGAACAGGTAAATCAGGGGGTAATATACAGATTATAGGAGAGCAGGTAAATCAGGAGATAATATACAGATTATAGGAGAGCAGGTAAATCAGGGGGTAATATACAGATTATAGGAGATCAGGTAAATCAGAGGGTAATATACAGATTATAGGAGATCAGGTAAATCAGAGGGTAATATACAGATTATAGGAGAGCAGGTAAATCAGGGGGTAATATACAGATTATAGGAGAACAGGTAAATCAGGAGATAATATACAGATTATAGGAGAGCAGGTAAATCAGGGGGTAATATACAGATTATAGGAGAACAGGTAAATCAAGGGGTAATATACAGACTATAGGAGAGCAGGTAAATCAGGGGTAATATACAGATTATAGGAGAACAGGTAAATCAGGGGGTGACATACAGATTATAGGAGAACAGGTAAATCAGGGGGTAATATACAGATTATAGGAGAGCAGGCAAATCAGGGGGTAATATACAGATTATAGGAGAGCAGGCAAATCAGGGGGTAATATACAGATTATAGGAGAGCAGGCAAATCAGGGGGTAATATACAGATTATAGGAGAGCAGGCAAATCAGGGGGTAATATACAGATTATAGGAGAGCAGGTAAATCATGGGGTAATATACAGATTATAGGAGAGCAGGTAAATCAGGGGCTAATATACAGATTATAGGAGAGCAGGTAAATCATGGGGTAATATACAGATTATAGGAGAGCAGGTAAATCAGGGGCTAATATACAGATTATAGGAGAGCAGGTAAATCAGGGGCTAATATACAGATTATAGGAGAGCAGGTAAATCAGGAGGTAATATACAGATTATAGGAGAGCAGGTAAATCAGGGACTAATATACAGATTATAGGAGAACAGGTAAATCAGGGGGTAATATACAGATTATAGGAGAGCAGGTAAATCAAGGGGTAATATACAGATTATAGGAGAACAGGTAAATCAGGGGGTAATATACAGATTATAGGAGAGCAGGTAAATCAGGGGGTAATATACAGAAATATAGGAGAGCAGGTAAATCAGGAGGTAATATACAGATTATAGGAGAACAGGTAAATCAGGGGGTAATATACAGATTATAAGAGAACAGGTAAATCAGGGGGTAATATACAGATTATAGGAGAGCAGGTAAATCAGGAGGTAATATACAGATTATAGGAGAACAGGTAAATCAGGGGGTAATATACAGATTATAGGAGAGCAGGTAAATCAGGGGGTAATATACAGAAATATAGGAGAGCAGGTAAATCAGGAGGTAATATACAGATTATAGGAGAACAGGTAAATCAGGGGGTAATATACAGATTATAGGAGATCAGGTAAATCAGGGGGTAATATACAGATTATAGGAGAGCAGGTAAATCAAGGGGTAATATACAGATTATAGGAGATCAGGTAAATCAGAGGGTAATATACAGATTATAGGAGAGCAGGTAAATCAAGGGGTAATATACAGATTATAGGAGAACAGGTAAATCAGGGGGTAATATACAGATTATAGGAGAGCAGGTAAATCAGGGGGTAATATACAGATTATAGGAGAACAGGTAAATCAGGGGTAATATACAGATTATAGGAGAACAGGTAAATCAGGAGATAATATACAGATTATAGGAGAGCAGGTAAATCAGGGGCTAATATACAGATTATAGGAGAGCAGGTAAATCAGGGGGTAATATAAAGATTATAGGAAAACGGGTAAATCAGGGGGTTATATACAGAAATATAGGAGAGCAGGTAAATAAGGGGGTTTCTATACAGATTATATGAGAATAGGTAAATCAGGGTGTTATATACAGATTATAGGAGATCAGGTAAATCAGGGGGTTATATACAGATTATATGAGAGCAGGAAAATCAGGGTGTTATATACAGATTATAGGAGATTAGGTAAATCGGGGGTGATATACAGATTATAGGAGAGCAGGTAAATCAGGGGGTAATATACAGAAATATAGGAGAGCAGGTAAATCAGGGGGTTTATATACAGATTATAGGAGAGCAGGTAAATCAGGGGTAATATAAATATTATAGGAGAGCAGGTAAATCAGGGGGTAATATACAGAAATATAGGAGAGCAGGTAAATCAGGGGGGTAATATACAGAAATATAGGAGATCAGGTAAATCAGAGGGTAATATACAGATTATAGGAGAACAGGTAAATCAGGAGATAATATACAGATTATAGGAGAGCAGGTAAATCAGGGGGTAATATACAGATTATAGGAGATCAGGTAAATCAGAGGGTAATATACAGATTATAGGAGAACAGGTAAATCAGGAGATAATATACAGATTATAGGAGAGCAGGTAAATCAGGGGTAATATACAGATTATAGGAGAACAGGTAAATCAGGGGTAATATACAGATTATAGGAGAACAGGTAAATCAGGAGATAATATACAGATTATAGGAGAGCAGGTAAATCAGGGGTAATATACAGATTATAGGAGAGCAGGTAAATCAGGAGATAATATACAGATTATAGGAGAACAGGTAAATCAGGGGCTAATATACAGATTATAGGAGAGCAGGTAAATCAGGGGGTAATATACAGATTATAGGAAAACAGGTAAATCAGGGGTAATATACAGATTATAGGAGATCAGGTAAATCAGAGGGTAATATACAGATTATAGGAGAGCAGGTAAATCAGGGGGTAATATACAGATTATAGGAGAGCAGGTAAATCAGGGGGTAATATACAGATTATAGGAGAGCAGGTAAATCAGGGGTAATATACAGATTATAGGAGAACAGGTAAATCAGGGGCTAATATACAGATTATAGGAGAACAGGTAAATCAGGAGATAATATACAGATTATAGGAGAACAGGTAAATCAGGGGGTAATATACAGATTATAGGAGAGCAGGTAAATCAGGGGTAATATACAGATTATAGGAGAGCAGGTAAATCAGGGGGTAATATACAGAAATATAGGAGAACAGGTAAATCAGGGGGTAATATACAGATTATAGGAGAACAGGTAAATCAGGGGGTAATATACAGATTATAGGAGAGCAGGTAAATCAGGGGGTAATATACAGAAATATAGGAGAACAGGTAAATCAGGGGGTAATATACAGATTATAGGAGAACAGGTAAATCAGGAGATAATATACAGATTATAGGAGAACAGGTAAATCAGGGGGTAATATACAGATTATAGGAGAGCAGGTAAATCAGGAGATAATATACAGATTATAGGAGAACAGGTAAATCAGGGGGTAATATACAGATTATAGGAGAGCAGGTAAATCAGGAGATAATATACAGATTATAGGAGAGCAGGTAAATCAGGGGGTAATATACAGATTATAGGAGAGCAGGTAAATCAGGGGGTTATATACAGATTATAGGAGAGCAGGTAAATCAGAGGGTAATATACAGATTATAGGAGAGCAGGCAAATCAGGGGGTAATATACAGATTATAGGAGAGCAGGTAAATCAGGGGGTAATATACAGATTATAGGAGAGCAGGTAAATCGGGGGTAATATACAGATTATAGGAGAGCAGGTAAATCAGGAGGTAATATACAGATTATAGGAGAGCAGGTAAATCAAGGGGTAATATACAGAAATATAGGAGAGCAGGTAAATCAAGGGGTAATATACAGATTATAGGAGAGCAGGTAAATCAGGGGGTAATATACAGATTATAGGAGAGCAGGTAAATCAGGGGTAATATACAGATTATAGGAGAACAGGTAAATCAAGGGGTAATATACAGATTATAGGAGAGCAGGTAAATCAGGAGATAATATACAGATTATAGGAGAGCAGGTAAATCAGGGGTAATATACAGATTATAGGAGAACAGGTAAATCAGGGGGTAATATACAGATTATAGGAGAGCAGGTAAATCAGGGGGTAATATACAGATTATAGGAGAGCAGGTAAATCAGGGGGTAATATACAGATTATAGGAGAGCAGGTAAATCAGGGGGTAATATACAGATTATAGGAGAGCAGGTAAATCAGGGGGTAATATACAGATTATAGGAGAGCAGGTAAATCAGGAGATAATATACAGATTATAGGAGAGCAGGTAAATCAGGGGGTAATATACAGATTATAGGAGAACAGGTAAATCAAGGGGTAATATACAGACTATAGGAGAGCAGGTAAATCAGGGGTAATATACAGATTATAGGAGAACAGGTAAATCAGGGGTAATATACAGATTATAGGAGAACAGGTAAATCAGGGGTAATATACAGATTATAGGAGAACATGTAAATCAGGGGGTAATATACAGATTATAGGAGAGCAGGTAAATCAGGAGATAATATACAGATTATAGGAGAGCAGGTAAATCAGGGGGTAATATACAGATTATAGGAGAGCAGGTAAATCAGGAGATAATATACAGATTATAGGAGAGCAGGTAAATCAGGGGGTAATATACAGATTATAGGAGATCAGGTAAATCAGGGGTAATATACAGATTATAGGAGAACAGGTAAATCAAGGGGTAATATACAGATTATAGGAGAGCAGGTAAATCGGGGGTAATATACAGATTATAGGAGAACAGGTAAATCAAGGGGTAATATACAGACTATAGGAGAGCAGGTAAATCAGGAGGTAATATACAGAAATATAGGAGAGCAGGTAAATCAGGAGGTAATATACAGATTATAGGAGAACAGGTAAATCAGGGGGTGACATACAGATTATAGGAGAACAGGTAAATCAGGGGGTAATATACAGATTATAGGAGAGCAGGCAAATCAGGGGGTAATATACAGATTATAGGAGAGCAGGCAAATCAGGGGGTAATATACAGATTATAGGAGAGCAGGCAAATCAGGGGGTAATATACAGATTATAGGAGAGCAGGTAAATCAGGAGATAATATACAGATTATAGGAGAGCAGGTAAATCAGGGGGTAATATACAGATTATAGGAGAGCAGGTAAATCATGGGGTAATTTACAGATTATAGGAGAGCAGGTAAATCAGGGGCTAATATACAGATTATAGGAGAGCAGGTAAATCATGGGGTAATATACAGATTATAGGAGAGCAGGTAAATCAGGAGGTAATATACAGATTATAGGAGAGCAGGTAAATCAGGGACTAATATACAGATTATAGGAGAACAGGTAAATCAGGGGGTAATATACAGATTATAGGAGAGCAGGTAAATCAGGGGGTAATATACAGATTATAGGAGAGCAGGTAAATCAAGGGGTAATATACAGATTATAGGAGAACAGGTAAATCAGGGGGTAATATACAGATTATAGGAGAGCAGGTAAATCAGGAGGTAATATACAGAAATATAGGAGAGCAGGTAAATCAGGAGGTAATATACAGATTATAGGAGAACAGGTAAATCAGGGGGTAATATACAGATTATAGGAGATCAGGTAAATCAGGGGGTAATATACAGATTATAGGAGAGCAGGTAAATCAAGGGGAAATATACAGATTATAGGAGATCAGGTAAATCAGAGGGTAATATACAGATTATAGGAGAGCAGGTAAATCAAGGGGTAATATACAGATTATAGGAGAACAGGTAAATCAGGGGGTAATATACAGATTATAGGAGAGCAGGTAAATCAGGGGGTAATATACAGATTATAGGAGAACAGGTAAATCAGGGGTAATATACAGATTATAGGAGAACAGGTAAATCAGGAGATAATATACAGATTATAGGAGAGCAGGTAAATCAGGGGCTAATATACAGATTATATGAGATCAGGTAAATCAGGTGGTAATATACAGATTATAGGAGAGCAGGTAAATCAGGGGGTAATATAAAGATTATAGGAAAACGGGTAAATCAGGGGGTTATATACAGAAATATAGGAGAGCAGGTAAATAAGGGGGTTTCTATACAGATTATATGAGAATAGGTAAATCAGGGTGTTATATACAGATTATAGGAGATCAGGTAAATCAGGGGGTTATATACAGATTATATGAGAGCAGGAAAATCAGGGTGTTATATACAGATTATAGGAGATTAGGTAAATCGGGGGTGATATACAGATTATAGGAGAGCAGGTAAATCAGGGGGTAATATACAGAAATATAGGAGAGCAGGTAAATCAGGGGGTTTATATACAGATTATAGGAGAGCAGGTAAATCAGGGGTAATATAAATATTATAGGAGAGCAGGTAAATCAGGGGGTAATATACAGAAATATAGGAGAGCAGGTAAATCAGGGGGTAATATACAGAAATATAGGAGAACAGGTAAATCAGGGGGTTTATATAGAGATTATAGGAAAGCAGGTAAATCAGAGGGTAATATACAGATTATAGGAGAGCAGGTAAATCAGAGGGTAATATACAGAAATATAGGAGAGCAGGTAAATCAGGGGGTAATATACAGAAATATAGGAGAGCAGGTAAATCAGGGGGTAATATACAGAAATATAGGAGAGCAGGTAAATCAGGGGGTTTATATAGAGATTATAGGAGAGCAGGTAAATCAGAGGGTAATATACAGATTATAGGAGAGCAGGTAAATCAGGGGGTTTGTATACAGATTATAGGAGAGCAGGTAAATCAGGGGGTAATATACAGATTATAGGAGAGCAGGTAAATCAGGGGGTTTATATACAGATTATAGGAGAGCAGGTAAATCAGAGGATAATATACAAATTATAGTAGAGCAGGTAAATCAGGGGGTTTATATACAGATTATAGGAGATCAGGTAAATCAGGGGGTTTATATACAGATTATAGGAGAGCAGGTAAATCAGGGGGTAATATAGAGATTATAGGAGAACAGGTAATTCAGGGGGTTATATACAGATTATTGGAGATCAGGTAAATCAGGGGGTAATATAGAGATTATAGGAGAACAGGTAAATCAGGGGGTTATATACAGATTATTGGAGAGCAGGTAAATCAGGGGGTACTATAGAGATTATAGGAGAGCAGGTAAAGGAGGGAATATACAGATTATAGGAGATAAATTGAACCTGGACAAATATACAGAGAAGAGTAGAGGGAGACTTGACTTCCAAACACACACTTAGTAAACTTGCACTTGATCTCTCTGCTACAGGTTTAAAAAAAAAACCCCACCACATTAAACTGGAGAGCAAGGAACAACTAAGTCAGAAGGTGGATTTGGATCTTCAAAATAACTAATATTTCTGTATATTCATTGAAAAATGAGTACAGTAATTACTGTATATCTTTATACAAATGCCCATTGGTCTATTTTCTTGCTTAGAAGCTTCTGTGCAGCCAAAAAAGAAACTTAAGAGCAAATACTGATACCGCAAATAAAACTGACTGGGAGCCTGTGGCGCTCTCTGCATTCCCTGGCTTGGTCAACTGTCTTCTGCCTCTCTGATAGTGGGTAAGGGAAACATGGTTGACAAACATAGACAGTTACTGTAAAGATCTCAGGAGACAAGATACATCACACATATAAGATAACTCATATGCATATATATTATTATTATTTCTAAGACATTAAAGGTAACCTCTCTATTTATAAGTAAACATTATATATTTACAAACCTACACGCCTAATTCTCACATGTTACTGCTCTGTACCAAAATAAAAATCTACAATCAGTAGATTGCTCACCTTGAATACTGCTTTGGCCCAAGCTCGAAAGGAATCCTCTTGTCCACACAGTTCATCCCCCTCCCCCATCTCTAAGATACGTTCACCACCAAGTTCCTCCAACCGAGTGTCTACAGCATGTCCAAAAGCACAAAAATGGGGGTAGGCTCGGGAACCCAGCCCAAAGACTGAGAACCTGAAGTCAAACAGAGAACATTAACATATGATGGAGTAACCAAGCCACTGTAGTATTATGAGAACAGTGAGACAGAGACAGTTATTAGCATTGTGAACTGCAGGTGCAAAAGTAAGAAATATCTCCATGACACAGTATGATGAGCAAGTGATCATTTGCTGTTAGTTAGGAAACACATTACCTTTAATAACTTTATATTGACACTACATACCGAAGTGTGCCAAGGGGGCCCGCGCTGTCTGTATTACTGGATTCCTTTCTTTTTTTTTTCCAGGAGGTGACAAGCAGGTCTGTCTGAGAAACACTGTTGAACCGAGTCTTGTAGCTCCTACAACAAATGATGATGCTGAATTAACCTTGTTACTCTAAAAGTCATGAAAAAGCAGCATAGGCTTCAGCTCCATCTAATGCCAATGTTGTCCTGATTCTAATGGTCAATATTGCAATGAACACTTCATACACTAACACAACAGTTGCTGAAAATCTATTAGTATTGGGATCGTTGACTGCAGACCATACTGTTATAATGAAGTAAATGAACAAGGTTATGTTTACTGTAAATTAACACAATTCCATCTCCTCTAAATGATCACAGTTACGTCTCCTCTAAATGATCACCGTTACGTCTCCTCTAAATGATCACCGTTACGTCTCCTCTAAATGATCACAGTTACGACTCCTCTAAATGATCACAGTTACGTCTCCTCTAAATGATCACAGTTACGTCTCCTCTAAATGATCACAGTTACGTCTCCTCTAAATGATCACAGTTACGTCTCCTCTAAATGATCACAGTTACGTCTCCTCTAAATGATCACAGTTACGTCTCCTCTAAATGATCACAGTTACGTCTCCTCTAAATGATCACAGTTACGTCTCCTCTAAATGATCACAGTTACGTCTACTCTAAATGATCACAGTTACGTCTCCTCTAAATGATCACAGTTACGTCTCCTCTAAATGATCAGTTACGTCTCCTCTAAATGATCAGTTACGTCTCCTCTAAATGATCACAGTTACGTCTCCTCTAAATGATCACAGTTACGTCTCCTCTAAATGATCAGTTACGTCTCCTCTAAATGATCACAGTTACGTCTCCTCTAAATGATCACAGTTACGACTCCTCTAAATGATCACAGTTACGTCTCCTCTAAATGATCACAGTTACGTCTCCTCTAAATGATCACAGTTACGACTCCTCTAAATGATCACAGTTACGACTCCTCTAAATGATCACAGTTACGACTCCTCTAAATGATCACAGTTACGACTCCTCTAAATGATCACAGTTACGACTCCTCTAAATGATCACAGTTACGACTCCTCTAAATGATCACAGTTACGACTCCTCTAAATGATCACAGTTACGACTCCTCTAAATGATCACAGTTACGTCTCCTCTAAATGATCACAGTTACGTCTCCTCTAAATGATCACAGTTACGTCTCCTCTAAATGATCACAGTTACGTCTCCTCTAAATGATCACAGTTACGTCTCCTCTAAATGATCACAGTTACGACTACTCTAAATGATCACAGTTACGTCTCCTCTAAATGATCACAGTTACGACTCCTCTAAATGATCACAGTTACGTCTCCTCTAAATGATCACAGTTACGTCTCCTCTAAATGATCACAGTTACGTCTCCTCTAAATGATCACAGTTACGTCTCCTCTAAATGATCACAGTTACGACTCCTCTAAATGATCACAGTTATGTCTCCTCTAAATGATCACAGTTACGTCTCCTCTAAATGATCACAGTTACGTCTCCTCTAAATGATCACAGTTACGTCTCCTCTAAATGATCACAGTTACGACTCCTCTAAATGATCACAGTTACGTCTCCTCTAAATGATCACAGTTACGTCTCCTCTAAATGATCACAGTTACGTCTCCTCTAAATGATCACAGTTACGTCTCCTCTAAATGATCACAGTTACGTCTCCTCTAAATGATCACAGTTACGACTCCTCTAAATGATCACAGTTATGTCTCCTCTAAATGATCACAGTTACGTCTCCTCTAAATGATCACAGTTACGTCTCCTCTAAATGATCACAGTTACGTCTCCTCTAAATGATCACAGTTACGACTCCTCTAAATGATCACAGTTACGACTCCTCTAAATGATCACAGTTACGACTCCTCTAAATGATCACAGTTACGACTCCTCTAAATGATCACAGTTACGACTCCTCTAAATGATCACAGTTACGTCTCCTCTAAATGATCACAGTTACGTCTCCTCTAAATGATCACAGTTACGTCTCCTCTAAATGATCACAGTTACGTCTCCTCTAAATGATCAGTTACGTCTCCTCTAAATGATCAGTTACGTCTCCTCTAAATGATCAGTTACGTCTCCTCTAAATGATCAGTTACGTCTCCTCTAAATGATCAGTTACGTCTCCTCTAAATGATCACAGTTACTTCTCCGCTAAATGATCACAGTTATGTCTCCTTGCTTTATGATTATTATCGGTTATTTGTAGAGTGCCGGAGTGCTTTATGATTACAGAAACAACTGTCAATAACTTATTCTTTCTCCACTGTTTCTGAGACAGATCCTTATTGGATGCTTTTAGGGGACTACACATGAATAATACTCTTTATTCCTTTTGCTTCTATAATGTATTAGTTGTGTTAAACACATACAACTCTATACAAATATAAGTAGATAAAGGTTATACTCTAGTTGTGTTTTAGAAGAGATAAAGGTTACATTAGCATTTGTGTATCACAGTAACAAGGCTATGAAAATGACTTAATGGCAATACCAAAGCCTTTAGCTACAAATTATTAGTTATGAAGTTACTTTTGCATATTAAGACAAAGTCTAAGAAATGTGCACCAGTTACAGTTTACTTTAATTATTATAACAAATAACTACTGACAGTTTAGTTCTTTACTGACTACACGATAAAGGGTATTTTTGTAATAGTCTAATACTTATAGAGGGGTCACTACATACTTCAGCCTTGACCCGCTGTTATAATGATATTTACGTCTCATGTACGATTGAGTATTACTGTACTAAGTAATTTTTGTAATAGTCTAATACTTATAGAGGGGTCACTACATACTTCAGCCTTGTCCCGTTGTTATAATGATACTTACGTCTCATGTACGATTGAGTATTACTGTACTAAGTTATTTTTGTAATAGTCTAATACTTATAGAGGGGTCACTACATACTTCAGCCTTGTCCCGTTGTTATAATGATATTTACGTCTCATGTACGATTGAGTATTACTGTACTAAGTTATTTTTGTAATAGTCTAATACTTATAGAGGGGTCACTACATACTTCAGCCTTGTCCCGTTGTTATAATGATACTTACGTCTCATGTACGATTGAGTATTACTGTACTAAGTTATTTTTGTAATAGTCTAATACTTATAGAGGGGTCACTACATACTTCAGCCTTGTCCCGTTGCTATAATGATACTTACTTCTCATGTACGATTGAGTATTACTGTACTAAGTTATTTTTGTAATAGTCTAATACTTATAGAGGGGTCACTACATACTTCAGCCTTGTCCAGTTGTTATAATGATACTTACGTCTCATGTACGATTGCGTATTACTGTACTAAGTTATTTTTGTAATAGTCTAATACTTATAGAGGGGTCACTACATACTTCAGCCTTGTCCCGTTGCTATAATGATACTTACGTCTCATGAACGATTGAGTATTACTGTACTAAGTTATTTTTGTAATAGTCTAATACTTATAGAGGGGTCACTACATACATCAGCCTTGTCCCGTTGCTATAATGATACTTACGTCTCATGTACGATTGAGTATTACTGTACTAAGTTATTTTTGTAATAGTCTAATACTTATAGAGGGGTCACTACATACTTCAGCCTTGTCCCGTTGTTATAATGATACTTACGTCTCATGTACGATTGAGTATTACTGTACTACGTTATTTTTGTAATAGTCTAATACTTATAGAGGGGTCACTACATACTTCAGCCTTGTCTCGTTGTTATAATGATACTTATGTCTCATGTACGATTGAGTATTACTGTACTAAGTTATTTTTGTAATAGTCTAATACTTATAGAGGGGTCACTACATACTTCAGCCTTGTCCCGTTGCTATAATGATACTTACTAAGTTATTTTTGTGACGTTTTACAGACTATGGGGCATATTTATCATTGTGCGAGCAGACATGAAACAAAGTAGCTTATCATGTCTGCCGCACATCGATAAATGCAGACAGCATACTCTGTTGGTATTTATTATTGCACCAGCAGTCCTTGTGAAATGCTGGTGCAATGCCATCCCCTGTAGATTTGCGTCCAATCGGTCCCTAGCAGGGGTTGTCAATCAACCCGATTTCTATCCGCGACCTCAGAGCAGGCGGACAAGTCATGGAGCAGCGGTCTTTAGACCACTGCTTCGTAACTTCTGTTTCTGGCGAGCCGGCGAAACAAGGGGCATCAAGCTCCACACAGAGCTTATTAAATATGCCCCTATTTCTCTTCTTTTATTCTTCCTGTATACCGTGATGGCTGCTCTTGTCGGACCCTGGAGACCGAACTACTCTTTCCACTTACGCTCACTCATTCAAAAACATAATTTATGCTTACCTGATAAATTACTTTCTCTTACGGTGTATCCAGTCCACGGTTTCATCCTTACTTGTGGGATATTCTCAATCCCTACAGGAAGTGGCAAAGAGAGCACACAGCAAAGCTGTCCATATAGCTCCCCTCAGGCTCCACCCCCCCAGTCATTCGACCGACGGTTAGGAGAAAAAGGAGAACCATAGGGTGTAGTGGTGACTGTAGTTATTTTAAAAATTAAATTTGAACCTGACCGAATTGTCAGGGCGGGCCGTGGACTGGATACACCGTAAGAGAAAGTAATTTATCAGGTAAGCATAAATTCTGTTTTTTAAGGTTTCATCCTTACTTGTGGGATACCAATACCAAAGCTTTAGGACACGGATAAAGGGAGGGAACAAGTCAGGTAACCAAAACGGAAGGCACCACTGCTTGCAAAACCTTTCTCCCAAAAATAGCCTCCGAAGAAGCAAAAGTATCGAATTTGTAAAATTTGGCGAATGTATGCAGTGAAGACCAAGTCGCTGCCTTACAAATCTGTTCAACAGAAGCCTCATTCTTGAAAGCCCATGTGGAAGCCACAGCTCTGGTGGAATGAGCTGTAATTCGTTCAGGAGGCTGCTGTCCAGCAGTCTCATAAGCCAATCTGATGATGCTTTTCAGCCAGAAGGAAAGAGAGGTAGCAGTCGCTTTCTGACCTCTCCTCTTACCAGAATAGACAACAAACAAGGATGATGTTTGTCTGAAATCTTTAGTTGCTTTTAAATAGAATTTTAAAGCACGAACCACGTCAAGATTGTGTAAAAGCCATTCCTTCCTAGAAACTGGATTAGGACACAGAGAAGGAACAATGATTTCCTGGTTAATATTCTTATTAGAAACCACTTTTGGAAGAAAACCAGGTTTGGTACGCAAAACAACCTTATCTGCATGGAACACCAGATAGGGTGAATCACACTGCAAAGCAGACAATTCAGAAACTCTTCGAGCAGAAGAAATGGCTACTAAAAACAAAACTTTCCAAGGTAATAACTTAATATCTATGGAATGCAAAGGTTCAAACGGAACCCCTTGAAGAACTGAAAGAACTAAATTTAGACTCCATGGAGGAGCCACAGGCTTGTAAACAGGCTTGATTCTGACTTACGCCTGTACAAACGCTTGTACATCTGGCACGGCTGCCAGACGCTTATGTAACAGAATAGACAGAGCAGATATCTGTCCCTTTAAGGAACTAGCTGACAGACCTTTCTCCAATCCTTCTTGGAGAAAAGACAATATCCTAGGAATCCTAACCTTACTCCACGAGTAACCCTTAGATTCACACCAACAAAGATATTTGCGCCATATCTTATGGTAAATTTTCCTGGTGACAGGCTTTCTGGCCTGTATCAGAGTATCTATAACTGATTCAGAGAAACCACGCTTAGCTAGGATTAAGCGTTCAATCTCCAAGCAGTCAGTTGCAGAGAAACTAGATTTGGATGCTTGAAAGGACCTTGAATTAGAAGATCCTGCCTCGATGGCAGTTTCCATGGTGTGACCAATGACATGTCCACTAGGTCTGCATACCAAGTCCTGCGTGGCCACGCAGGTGCTATCAAAATTACCAAAGCCTTCTCCTGTTTGATTCTGGCTACTAGCCGAGGGAGAAGAGGAAACGGTGGAAAGACATAAGCTAGACTGAATGACCAAGGCGCTATTAATGCATCTATCAATGCCGCCTTGGGATCCCTGGATCTGGATCCGTAAAGGGGAAGTTTGGTGTTCTGACGGGATGCCATCAGATCCAATTCTGGAATGCCCCATAGCTGGGTCAGCTGAGCAAAAACCTCTGGGTGGAGTTCCCACTCCCCCGGATGGAAAGTCTGACGACTTAGAAAATCCGCCTCCCAGTTGTCTACCCCTGGGATGTGAATTGCAGATAGATGGCAGGAGTGATCTTGGATACTTCCTTCATTGCTAGGGAACTCTTTGTTCCTCCCTGATGATTGATGTACGCTACAGTCGTGATGTTGTCCGACTGAAATCTGATGAATTTGGCCTCCGCTAGTTGAGGCCACGCCTGGAGCATATTGAATATCGCTCTCAGTTCCAAAATGTTTATCGGGAGAAGAGATTCTTCCCGAGACCATAGACCCTGAGCTTTCAGGGAGTCCCAGACCGCACCCCAACCTAACAGACTGGCAACGGTTGTGACAATGATCCACTCCGGTCTGCGGAAACTCATTCCCTGAGACAGGTGATCCTGAGACAACCACCAGAGAAGAGAGTCTCTGGTTTTCTGGTCCATTTGTATTTGAGGAGACAAATCTGCATAATCCCCATTCCACTGTTTGAGCATGCACAGTTGCAGTGGTCTGAGATGAATTCGGGCAAAGGGGACTACATCCATTGCCGCAACCATTAAACCGATTACCTCCATGCACTGAGCCACAGAAGGCCGAGGAATGGAATGAAGAACTCGGCAAGTATTCAACAGTTTTGACTTCCTGACCTCTGACAGAAAGATTTTCATTTCTACCGAGTCTATTAGTGTTCCCAGGAAGGGAACCCTTGTGAGCGGGGACAGAGAACTCTTTTCTACGTTCACCTTCCACCCATGAGACCTTAGAAAGGCCAGGACAATGTCCGTATGAGCCTTGGCTCTGTGAAAAGACGACGCATGTATTAAGATGTCGTCTAGGTAAGGTGCTACTGCAATGCCCCGCGGTCTTAGTACCGCCAGAAGGGACCCTAACACCTTTGTGAAAATTCTGGGAGCGGTGGCCAACACGAAAGGAAGGGCCACGAACTGGTAATGTTTGTCCAGAAAGGCGTACCTTAGGAACTGATGGTGATCTTTGTGGATAGGAATATGTAGGTACGCATCCTTTAGATCCACAATAGTCATATATTGACCTTCCTGGATCATCGGCAAGATTGTCCGAATGGTTTCCATCTTGAAAGACGGAACTCTGAGGAATTTGTTTAGAATTTTTAGATCCAGGATTGGCCTGAAAGTTCCTTCCTTTTTGGGAACTACAAACAGGTTTGAGTAAAAACCCAGTCCTTGTTCTGCAATTGGAACTGGGTGTATCACTCCCATTTTTAGTAAATCTTCTACACAGCGTAAGAACGCCTGTTTCTTTGTTTGGTCTGAAGACAAACGAGAAATGTGGAACCTTCCCCTTGGGGGAGAATCCTTGAATTCTAGAAGGTACCCCTGAGCAACTATTTCTAATGCCCAGGGATCTGGAACATCTCTTGCCCAAGCCTGAGCAAAGAGAGAAAGTCTGCCCCCTACTAGATCCGATCCCGGATCGGGGGCTACCCCTTCATGCTGTCTTGGTAGCAGGAGCAAGCTTCTTGGCCTGTTTACCCTTATTCCAGCCCTGCAAGGGTTTCCAGGTTGCTTTGGGCTGTGAAGCATTATCTTGCTTTGCGGCAGCAGAGGTTGCAGCAGGTCCGCTCCTGAAGTTGCGAAAGGAGCGAAAATTAGCCTTGTTTTTGGCCTTAAACTGCCTATCTTGTGGAAGGGCATGGCCCTTTCCCCCAGTGATATCCGAAATAATTTCTTTCAGCTCTGGGCCGAATAGGGTTTTCCCCTTGAAAGAAATATTTAACAGTTTCGTTTTGGACGACACATCCGCCAACCACGATTTGAGCCAAAACGCTCTTCGCGCCATGATGGCAAAACCTGAGTTTTTCGCCGCTAACTTAGCTAATTGGAAAGCGGCATCAGTGATAAAAGAATTAGCCAGCTTTAAAGCATGAATTCTATCCATGATCTTGTCGTATGAGGTCTCCCTCTGGAGCGACTCCTCCAGAGCCTCAAACCAAAATGCCGCTGCAGTAGTTACCGGAATAATGCAGGCAATTGGTTGAAGCAGAAAACCTTGCTGAACAAAAATTTTCTTCAGCAATCCTTCCAATTTTTTATCCATAGGATCTTTGAAAACACAACTGTCCTCTATTGGTATAGTTGTACGCTTAGCAAGTGTTGAAACAGCTCCCTCTACCTTAGGGACCGTCTGCCACGCGTCCTGTCTGGTGTCGTTTATGGGGAACATTTTCTTAAAGATAGGGGGGGGGAACAAAGGGTACACCTGGTCTCTCCTACTCCTTAGTCACAATATCCGCCACCCTCTTTGGGATCGGAAATGCCTCAGTGTATACAGGGACCTCTAAAACCTGTCCATTTTACACAATTTTTCTGGGACCACCATGGGGTCACAATCATCCAGCGTAGCTAAAACCTCCTTAAGCAGGACGCGGAGGTGTTCCAGCTTGAATTTAAACACTAAGGAATCTGACTCTGCCCGCTGAGAAACTTTTCCTGTGTCAGAAATTTCTCCTTCAGACAGACTGTCCCTCACTGCTAACTCTGAGTGTTGTGAGGGTACTACAGATAACTCATCCAAAGCTTCTGATTGCTCATCCTCTGTGTTTAAAACTGAGCTATCGCGCTTTTTTGGAAAACCTGGCAGTTTGGATAAAAATGCTGCAAGGGAATTATCCATTACTGCTGCTAATTGTTGTAAAGTAATAGGGGTCGATGCGCTAGAGGTACTAGGCATCGCTTGCGCGGGCTTAACTGGTGTCGACACATGGGGAGAGGAAGAAGGACTATCCTCATTACCCTCCGTTAAGGAATCATCTTGGGCTACATTTTTAAGTGTCACTGCATGGTCTTTAAAATGCTTAGATGTTTTAGCACACTTTAAACATAAATGCAATGGGGGTACCGCCATGGCTTTTAAACATAAAGAACAAGGTCTATCTGAAGACTCAGACATGTTTGACAGACTTAGACAGCACTACAATACAGTAAAATTCACTTTTTGAAAAAACGTTACTGTGCCTTTAAATAATAAAAAGCACACACTTTTTTACCAAATCACCAAAAAACATCCGATCTTTATGAAATTTTCACCACATGATCCCAATGCTTTGAAATGATTGCACACAAATTTTCAAATTAATTAACCCCTTATTGCCCAAACCGGAGCCAATTGAAGTAAACTACCGGTTTAACACACTACAGCACGGTGCCACAGTCCTTGCTGTGGCCCTACCTTCCTTTTGGGTTATTTGTAGAAGAATATAAGCCTCCCTGAAGTCCTCCTGCACTCTCAGGACTCTACACGTGAAGCTGCATGAAGCTGCCTTGCAAAACAACTGCGCAACTGAGGCGCGAAAATGAGGCCCCCTCCCTCTTCATTCCGGAGTTATGGGGCCTTCCTGAGTCAGATTAGGTGTCTTACAATATGCCAGGCATAATAAAAACCCCAAAAGTGTTCCCAACGTCTAAAACACTTGAACAAATATAAGATTACCCTAATAAAGTAATCGATTTAGCCCATCACAGTGTCTACCAGTATTTAAGCCCTTAACTGAAGCCATCCTTCTATACTGCGTCTCAGAAAATGGCTTACCTTCCCACATGGGGATCTCTATCAGTCTTCTAGCATTACCGGGTCTTGTTAGAAAAAATGACTGAGCATACCTTAAGCAGTTAAGTCTGCAAACTGTTCCCCCCAACTGAAGTTCTCCGGTACTCAACAGTCCTGTGTGGGAACAGCAGTGGATTTTAGTTACAACATGCTAAAATCTTTTTCCTCTCAGCAGAAATCTTCATCACTTTCTGCCTCAGAGTAAATAGTACAAACCGACACTATTTTAAAATAACAAACTCTTGACTGAAGAAATAAAAACTACAAATCTAACACCACATACTCTTTACCCTCCCGTGGAGATGCTACTTGTTAGAGCGGCAAAGAGAATGACTGGGGGGGCGGAGCCTGAGGGGGAGCTATATGGACAGCTTTGCTGTGTGCTCTCTTTGCCACTTCCTGTAGGGATTGAGAATATCCCACAAGTAAGGATGAAACCGTGGACTGGATACACCAAGTAAGAGAAATATACACATAAATATATATTCATATACATATATATGTGTGTTAATATGTTTATACACCCAAATATTTATTCATATACATATATATGTGTGTTAATATGTTTATATACACAAATATTTATTCATATACATATATATGTGTGTTAATATGTTTATATACACAAATATTTATTCATATACATATATATGTGTGTTAATATGTTTATATACACATAAATATTTATTCATATACATATATATGTGTGTTAATATGTTTATATACACTAATATTTATTCATATACATATATATGTGTGTTACTATGTTTATATACACAAATATTTATTCATATACATATATATGTGTGTTACTATGTTTATATACACAAATATTTATTCATATACATATATATGTGTGTTACTATGTTTATATACACAAATATTTATTCATATACATATATATATGTGTTACTATGTTTATACACACAAATATTTATTCATATACATATATATGTGTGTTACTATGTTTATATACATAAATATTTATTCATATACATATATATGTGTTACTATGTTTATATACACTAATATTTATTCATATACATATATATATATATGTGTTACTATGTTTATACACACAAATATTTATTAATATACATATATATGTGTGTGTTAATATGTTTATATACATATATATGTGTGTATAACAACAGGCTGACATGTGGTTATGAAGTCCGGATAGTTCTAACATTACTAGTATCCATCACAGACATTGCATGTTATAAGTCCATTATAACACGGACTTCTAACATTACTAGTATCCATCAGCATCCTGATTCTGTCACAGGACATTGCATGTTATAACTATCCGGACTTCATAACCACATAAGATTACATACCCGGATTCAACTGTAATGACTTTGTGTCATTAACTTTTCAACCATACTGGATACAAATTACTAACAAACTCTTTTCTTTTTTACTAGTATCATTTTTCAATATCCTCATGCAGTGATACTATTATACAAAAAAAATGTCTTATGAATGTTGAGTGCAGATGTGTGGATTGGTGGATGGGGTTTCGTGTGGATCAGTGTGAGTGCATCTTTGGTTTCCTCCTTTTTTTTACGCAATGTCAGATTGTGTATGACATGATGTGTAAGCATTAAAATACTTTGTTATATTCAATACTAAGACTCATTGGCTGGGATTATTTAATATTATATATATTTGTGTGTTAATATGTTTATATACACTAATATTTATTCATATACATATATATGTGTGTTAATATGTTTATATACATACATATTTATTCATATACATATATATTTGTGTGTTAATATGTTTATATACATACATATTTATTCATATACATATATGTGTGTGTTAGTATGTTTATATACACTAATATTTATTCATATTCATATATATGTGTGTTAATATGTTTATATACATACATATTTATTCATATAAATATATATGTGTGTTACTATGTTTATATACACACAAATATTTATTCATATATATGTGTGTTAATATGTTTATATACATACATATTTATTCATATACATATATATGTGTGTTAATATGTTTATATAATACATATTTATTGATATACATATATATTTGTGTGTTAATATGTTTATATAATACATATTTATTCATATACATATATATGTCTGTTAATATGTTTATATACACTAATATTTATTCATATACATATATATGTGTGTTAATATGTTTATATACATAAATATTTATTCATATACATATATATTTGTGTTAATATGTTTATATACATACATATTTATTCATATACATATATATTTGTGTTAATATGTTTATATACATAAATATTTATTCATATACATATATATGTGTGTTAGTATGTTTATATACACATAAATATTTATTCATATACATATATGTGTGTGTTAATATGTTTATATACGCTAATATTTATTCATATACATATATATGTGTGTTAATATGTTTATATACATACATATTTATTCATATACATATATATGTGTGTTAATATGTTTATATACACATAAATATTTATTCATATACATATATATTTGTGTTAATATGTTTATATACATAAATATTTATTCATATACATATATATGTGTGTTAATATGTTTATATACACTAATATTTATTCATATACATATATGTGTGTGTTAATATGTTTATATACATACATATTTATTCATATACATATATATTTGTGTTAATATGTTTATATACATACATATTTATTCATATACATATATGTGTGTGTTAATATGTTTATATACATACATATTTATTCATATACATATATGTGTGTGTTAATATGTTTATATACATACATATTTATTCATATACATATATATGTGTGTTAATATGTTTATATACACTAATATTTATTCATATACATATATATATGTGTTAATATGTTTATATACACACAAATATTTATTCATATACATATATATGTATGTTAATATGTTTATATACATACATATTTATTCATATACATATATATTTGTGTGTTAATATGTTTATATACACTAATATTTATTCATATACATATATATGTGTGTTAATATGTTTATATACATACATATTTATTCATATACATATATATTTGTGTGTTAGTATGTTTATATACATACATATTTATTCATATACATATATATTTGTGTGTTAGTATGTTTATATATATACATATTTATTCATATACATATATGTGTGTGTTAATATGTTTATATACATAAATGTTTATTCATATACATATATATTTGTGTGTTAGTATGTTTATATACATACATATTTATTCATATACATATATATTTGTGTGTTAGTATGTTTATATACATACATATTTATTCATATACATATATATTTACAGAGATAACACAGTCCCCATAGGCCGCAATGTAAAGGCACTTTTCAGTTTTTACCACTTAAAACTGCCTCCTGTAGTCATTAATAAAAAATAATGCTATTTTTTTTATTATTATGCACACTACACATAATTTTTAGGGCAATTGAGGGGGAAATTTTTGTCTGACCGCTGGTTAATTTTCGGTGTGCTAATTGCTCCAGCCAGATCACGGTAGCAATAATCAGAATAACCAGCCACTTGTAATGGCTAGTTATGTATGGCGCCCCAATAAACGGCGGATTTGCCAGTTTGCGGGCACTTGTAATCTAGCCATAATCAATTAGAAGCCAATGTAATTTTTAGCAGAAAACTCATTTTGTAGCACATCAGTTTCCGAAATATTGGTCTAAACATTTTCCATCTCATTTTCAATCAACAACAGATAGTAAAAAAAGGGGTATCTATATTATTTCATATAACACTCAATTTTGTAAAAGAAGAAGAAATAGCGGACAGAGGGAAGGTATTTACTATTAAAGGGATCAATACAAGGTACAGAAGTACTATTTTGTAACGTTTATGCTCCCAATGAAAAACAAGAAGAATTCTTTCTACATATTTCCTACCTATTAACTAATGTGTCAGACATTAGAATAATCTCTGTGGGAGACTTTAATGTTTACCTAAAATAAAAGTCTACTCATATTAAGGGTAATTTGACACGATTCCAAACGAGACAAAATAGAAAAGTCAGACCAATAAAAGAATCATTGATGGGACATAATGTATTAGATACATGGAAAATATTATATGGAGACACAACAAACTATACATATTATTCGACAGCACACAGCAGTTATTCTAAATTAGATTATATCTTTATTAGTCAAATTCTGGTGCCAAATCTAATCTTCTCCTCCATACAACCCTGTGTTTGGTCGGATCATGTCACAATACAGAAAGGTTTAAAGGGATTGTTATTTACTAACGCCTAGATTACGAGTTTGGCGTTAGCCTTAAAAAGCAGCATTGAGAGGTCCCAACGCTGCTTTTTAACGCCCGCTGGTATTACGAGTCAGGCAGGAAAGGGTCTACCGCTCACTTTTCTTCCGCGACTCAAGGCTACCGCAAATCCCCTTACGTCTATTGTTTATCCTATCTTTTTAATGGGATTTGCTTAACGCTGGTATTACGAGTCTTGGAAGAAGTGAGCGGTAGACCCTCTCCTGTCAAGACTTCTACCACATTTAAAAGTCAGTAGTTAAGAGTTTTATGGACTAACGCCGGAACATAGAACTCTTAACTAAAGTGCTACAAAGTACACTAACACCCATAAACTACCTATTAACCCCTAAACCGAGCCCCCCCCCACATCACAAACATTATAATAAAATTATTTAACCCCTAATCTGCCGATCGGACATCGCCGCCACTTTAATAAATGTATTAACCCCTAAACCGCCGCAGTCCCACCTCGCAAACACTAGTTCAATTTTATTAACCCCTAATCTGCCGTCCCTAACATCGCCAACACCTACTTACATTTATTAACCCCTAATCTGCCACCCCCAACGTCGATGCTACTATATTAAAAGTATTAACCCCTAAACCTAAGTCTAAACCTAACGCTAACCCCCCAACTTAAATATATTTTAAATTAAACGAAATACATTTAACATAATTAAATAAATTAATCCTATTTAAAACTAAATACTTACCGATAAAATAAACCCTAAGATAGCGACAATATAACTAATAGTTACATTGTAGCTAGCTTAGGATTTATATTTATTTTACAGGCAACTTTGTATTTACTTTAACTAGGTACAATAGTTATTAAATAGTTATTAACTATTTAATAACTACCTAGCTAAAATAAGTACAAAATTACCTGTAAAATAAATCCTAACCTAAGTTACAATTACACCTAATAATATCATTAAATAAATTACCTAAACTACCTACAATTAATAACAATTAAATTCAATAAACTAAATTATGAAAAAAACCAAACACTAAATTACAGAAAATAAAAAAGAATTACAAGAATTTTAAACTAATTACACCTAATCTAATCCTACCAATAAAAAAAAAAGCCCCCAAAATAATAAAATTTCCCTACCCTATACTAAATTACAAATAGCCCTTAAAAGGGCCTTTTACGGGGCATTGCCCCAAAGTAATCAGCTCTTTTACCTGTAAAAGAAAAATACAATACCCCCCCCAACATTAAAACACACCACCCACACACCCCTACTCTAAAACCCACCCAATCCCCCCTTAAAAAAACCTAACACTAACCCCCTGAAGATCTCCCTACCTTGAGCCGTCTTCACCCAGCCAGGCACAAGTGGTCCTCCATACGGCAGAAGTCTTCATCCGATCGGGGCAGAAGAGGTCCTCCAGACGGCAGAAGTCTTCATCCAAGTGGCATCTTCTATCTTCATCCTTCCGGAGCAGAGCGGGTCCATCTTCAATCCAGCCAACGTGGAGCCAGCCTCTTCAAACGATGTCCTAATGAAGAATGAAGGTTCCTTTAAATGACATCATCCAAAATGGCGTCCCTTGAATTCCGATTGGCTGATAGAATCCTATCAGCCAATCGCAATTAAGGTAGGAAAAATCCTATTGGCTGATTGGATCAACCAATAGGATTGAGCTCGCATTCTATTGGCTGTTCCAATCAGCCAATAGAATGCGAGCTCAATCCTATTGGCTGATTGCATCAGCCAATAGGATTTTTCCTACCTTAATTCCGATTGGCTGATAGAATCCTATCAGCCAATCGGAATTCAAGGGATGCTATCTTGGATGACGTCATTTAAAGGAACCTTCATTCTTCGTTAGGATGTCGTTTGAAGAGGATGGCTCTGTGTCGGCTGGATTGAAGATGGACCCGCTCCGGAAGGATGAAGATAGAATATGCCGCTTGGATGAAGACTTTTGCCATCTGGAGGACCTCTTCTGCCCCTATCGGATGAAGACTTCTGCCGTATTGAGGACCACTTGTGCCCGGCTGGGTGAAGACGGCTCAAGGTAGGGAGATCTTCAGGGGGTTAGTGTTAGGGGGGATTGGGTGGGTTTTGGAGTAGGGGTGTGTGGGTGGTGGGTTGTAATGTTGGGGGGGGTATTGTATTTTTTTTTTACAGGTAAAAGAGCTGATTACTTTGGGACAATGCCCCGCAAAAGGCCCTTTTAAGGGCTATTTGTAATTTAGTATAGGGTAGGGAATGTTTTTTATTTTGGGGGGCTTTTTTATTTTATTAGGGGGATTAGATTAGGTGTAATTAGTTTAAAATTCTTGTAATTCTTTTTTTAATTTCTGTAATTTAGTGGGGGGGTTTTTCCGTAATTTAGTTTATTTAATTTAATTGTAATTAATTGTAGGTAGTTTAGGCAATTATTTTAATGATAGTGTAGTGTTAGGTGTAATTGTAACTTAGATTAGGATTTGTTTTACAATAAATTTTGTCTTTATTTTAGCTAGGTAGTTATTAAATAGTTAATAACTATTTAATAACTATTGTACCTAGTTAAAATAAATACAAAGTTGCCTGTAAAATAAATATAAATACTAAGCTAGCTACAATGTAACTATTAGTTATATAGTAGCTATCTTATGGTTTATTTTATCGGTAAGTATTTAGTTTTAAATAGGATTAATTTATTTAATTATGTTAAATTAATTTTGTTTAATTTAAATTATATTTAAGTTGGGGTGGTTAGGGTTAGACTTAGGTTTAGGGGTTAATAACTTTATTATAGTGGCGGCGACGTTGGTGGCAGATTAGGGGTTAATAAATTTAATGTAGGTGGCGGCGGTGTCCGGAGCAGCAGATTAGGGGTTAATAATTATAATGTAGGTGTTAGCGATAGTGGGGGTGGCAGATTAGGGGTTAATAAGTGTAAGATTAGGGGTGTTTAGACTCGGGGTTCATGTTAGGGTGTTAGGTGTAGACATAAATTTACTTTCCCCATAGGAAACAATGGGGCTGTGTTAGGAGCTGAACGCTTCTTTTTTGCAGGTGTTAGGTTTTTTTTTCAGCCAGCTCAGCCCCATTGTTTCCTATGGGGAAATCATGCACAAGCACTTTTTGCCAGCTTACCGCTACCGTAAGCAACGCTGGCATCGAGGTGAGATGTGGAGCTAAATTTTGTGCAACGCTCACTTTTCTGAGGCTAACGCCGGCTTGCAGAAAACTCGTAATACCAGCGTTGTTTAAAGGGAGGGGTAAGAAAAAAAGGAGCGTTAGCACCGCACAGCCTTACCGACAAAACTCGTGATCTAGCCGATGGTGATTCCTAAACCAGGTAAAGACAAAAAATACTGCAATAACTATAGACCGATCTTAATAATCAATCAAGATATAAAGAATTTTTCTAATATATTTGCCAATCGATTAAAACATATCTTGCCTACATTGAATCAACCCGTTCGGGTGGGTTTCATCAGCTGATATGGTGTAGCTAATGACATCACTCATAGATTATGTTTCTATAACACAAACACTTTCTCTGTTCCTATCATTGAATGCAGAGAAGGCATTCAATAGGGTGGATTGGGATTATATACACTCGCCTAGATTTAGAGTTCTGCGTTAGCCGTCAAAACCAGCGTTAGGGGCTCCTAACGCTGGTTTTGGCCGCCCGCTGGTATTTAGAGTCAGTCAGGAAAGGGTCTAACGCTCACTTTGCAGCCGCGACTTTTCCATACCGCAGATCCCCCTATGCCAATTGCGTATCCTATCTTTTCAATGGGATCTTCCTAACGCCGGTATTTAGAGTCTTGGCTGAAGTGAGCGTTAGAACTCTAACGACAAAACTCCAGCCGCAGCAAAAAGCCAGGAGTTAAGAGCTTTATGGGCTAACGCCGGTTCATAATGCTCTTAACTACTGTGCTCTAAAGTACACTAACACCCATAAACTACCTATGTACCCCTAAACCGAGGCCCCCCCACATCGCCGCCACTCTAATAATTTTTTTTAACCCCTAATCTGCCGACCGCACACCGCCACAACCTACGTTATCCCTATGTACCCCTAATCTGCTGCCCCTAACACCGCCGACCACTATATTATATTAATTAACCCCTAATCTGCCGCCCCCAATGTCGCTGCCACCTACCTACAATTATTAACCCCTAATCTGCCGACCGGACCTCACCACTACTATAATAAAGTTATTAACACCTAATCCGCCTCACTCCCGCCTCAATAACCCTATAATAAATAGTATTAACCCCTAATCTGCCCTCCCTAACATCACTGACACCTAACTTCAAGTATTAACCCCTAATCTGCCGACCGGACCTCACCGCTACTCTAATAAATTTATTAACCCCTAAAGCTAAGTCTAACCCTAACACCCCCCTAAGTTAAATATAATTTTTATCTAACAAAATAAATTATTTCTTATTAAATAAATTATTCCTATTTAAAGCTAAATACTTACCTGTAAAATAAACCCTAATATAGCTACAATATAAATTATAATTATATTGTAGCTATTTTAGGATTAATATTTATTTTACAGGTAACTTTGTATTTATTTTAACCAGGTACAATAGCTATTAAATAGTTAATAACTATTTAATAGCTACCTAGTTAAAATAATTACAAAATTACCTGTAAAATAAATCCTAACCTAAGTTACAATTAAACCTAACACTACACTATCAATAAATTAATTACATAAAATACCTACAATTATCTACAATTAAATAAACTAACTAAATTACAAAAAATAAAAAAGAACTAAGTTACAAAAAATAAAAAAATAATTTACAAACATTAGAAAAATATTACAACAATTTTAAGCTAATTACACCTACTCTAAGCCCCCTAATAAAATAACAAAGCCCCCCAAAATAAAAAAATGCCCTACCCTATTCTAAAATACAAATAGAAAAGCTCTTTTACCTTACCAGCCCTTAAAAGGGCCTTTTGCGGGGCATGCCCCAAATAATTCTGCTCTTTTGCCTGTAAAAAAAACATACAATACCCCCCCCAACATTACAACCCACCACCCACATACCCCTAATCTAACCCAAACTCCCCTTAAATAAACCTAACACTAAGCCCCTGAAGATCTTAATACCTTGTCTTCACCACGCCGGGTATCACCGATCCGTCCAGAAGAGGCTCCGAAATCTTCATCCAAGCCCAAGCGGGGGCTGAAGAGGTCCATCATCGGGCTGAAGTCTTGATCCAAGCGGGCGCTGAAGAGGTCCATCATCGGGCTGAAGTCTTGATCCAAGCGGGCGCTGAAGAGGTCCATCATCGGGCTGAAGTCTTCTATCAAGCGGCATCTTCAATCTTCTTTCTTCCGGATCCATCTTCATCCCGCTGACGCGGAACATCCATCCTGGCCGACGACTTCCCGACAAATGACGGTTCCTTTAAGGGATGTCATCCAAGATGGCGTCCCTCGAATTCCGATTGGCTGATAGGATTCTATCAGCCAATCGGAATTAAGGTAGGAAAATTCTGATTGGCTGATGGAATCAGCCAATCAGCCAATCGGAATTCGAGGGACGCCATCTTGGATAACGTCATTTAAAGGAACCGTCATTTGTTTGGAAGTCGTCGGCCAGGATGGATGTTCCGCGTCGGCGGGATGAAGATGGATCCGGAAGAAAGAAGATTGAAGATGCCGCTTGATAGAAGACTTCAGCCGGATGATGGACCTCTTCAGCCCGATGATGGACCTCTTCAGCCAGATGATGGACCTCTTCAGCCTGATGATGGATCTCTTCAGCCTGATGATGGATCTCTTCAGCCTGATGATGGATCTCTTCAGCCTGATGATGGATCTCTTCAGCCTGATGATGGATCTCTTCAGCCTGATGATGGATCTCTTCAGCCCCCGCTTGGGCTTGGATGAAGATTTCGGAGCCTCCTCTGGACGGATCGGTGATACCCAGCGTCGTGAAGATAAGGTAGGGAGATCTTCAGGGGCTTAGTGTTAGGTTTATTTAAGGGGGGTTTGAGTTAGATTAGGGGTATGTGGGTGGTGGGTTGTAATGTTGAGGGGGGTATTGTATGGTTTTTTTTACAGGCAAAGGAGCAGAATTCTTTGGGGCATGCCCCGCAAAAGGCCCTTTTAAGGGCTGGTAAGGTAAAAGAGCTTTTCTAATGTTTGTAAATTCTTTTTTTATTTTTTGTAACTTAGTTCTTTTTTTATTTTTTGTACTTTAGCTAGTTTATTTAATTGTATTTATTTGTAGGTATTTGTATGTAATTAATTTATTGATAGTGTAGTGTTAGGTTTAATTGTAGATAATTGTAGGTATTTTATTTAATTAATTTATTGATAGTGTAGTGTTAGGTTTAATTGTAACTTAGGTTAGGATTTATTTTACAGGTAATTTTGTAATTATTTTAACTAGGTAGCTATTAAATAGTTATTAACTATTTAATAGCTATTGTACCTGGTTAAAATAAATACAAAGTTACCTGTAAAATAAATATTAATCCTAAAATAGCTACAATATAATTATAATTTATATTGTAGCTATATTAGGGTTTATTTTAAAGATAAGTATTTAGCTTTAAATAGGAATAATTTATTTAATAAGAGTTAATTTATTTCGTTAGATAAAAATTATATTTAACTTAGGGGGGTGTTAGTGTTAGGGTTAGACTTAGCTTTAGGGGTTAAAAAATTTATTAGAGTAGCGGTGAGGTCCGGTCGGCAGATTAGGGGTTAATAATTGTAGGTAGGTGGCAGCGACGTTGGGGGCGGCAGATTAGGGGTTAATAAATATAATATGGGGTCAACGGTGTTAGGGGCAGGAGATTAGGGGTACATAGGGATAACGTAGGTGGCGGCAGTGTACGGAGCGGAAGATTAGGGGTTAAAAAAATATGCAGGGGTCAGCGATAGCGGGGGCGGCAGATTAGGGGTTAATAAGTGTAAGGTTAGGGGTGTTTAGACTCGGGGTACATGTTAGGGTGTTAGGTGCAGACTTAGGAAGTGTTTCCCCATAGGAAACAATGGGGCTGCGTTAGGAGCTGAACGCTGCTTTTTTGCAGGTGTTAGTTTTTTTTTCAGATCAAACTGCCCCATTGTTTCCTATGAGGATATCGTGCATGAGCACGTTTTTGAAGCTGGCCGCGTCCGTAAGCACCGCTGGTATTTAGAGTTGCAGTGGCGGTAAATATGCTCTACGCTCCCTTTTTGGAGCCTAACGCAGCCCTTCTGTGAACTCTAAATACCAGCGGTATTTAAAAGGTGCGGGGGAAAAAAAGCATGCGTAGCTAACGCACCCCTTTGGCCGCAGAACTCTAAATCTAGCGGACTGTGTATTAGATAAGATGAGGATAAAGGGACCCTTTGTTACTTCAATAAATGGAATATACTCAGCTCCTTTTGGCAAACATACAGGTGATGGGAAATAAATCTGGTCATATAACTATACAGGGCTGTCCCTTGTCACCATTACTATTTGTTATCTGTATTGAGCCACTAGCTCAACATATAAGGCATTCACCAGATATTTTCAGGAGTAACAATAAAACATACTGAATATAAAATTACATTGTTTGCAGAGAATGTTCTGATTTCCCTTACAAAACCCTTAATCTCCCTTCCAAATTTATATCAAATACTTCACAACTTTTCTGCTATTTCAGGATATAAAGTTAATATGGAGAAATGTGATACTATGCCACTATCACTACCCCCACACGAAAAAAATATATTGTGCTGAACTTTGAGTTTTCATGGTTCCAAGAAAATGTATTATGTTTGTGATTAAATATAACCAAACATTCTTCAGCGCTATATAAAGCAAATGATATATCTGTATTCAAAGCTATATGCAATTAAATGAAAAACTTTAGAAAATGTAAATATTTTGCAGTTAAAATGACTATTCTTCCACAACTGCTATATTTGTTTCGCAGTCTCTCTATTGCTGTCCCAAGTAAAGATTTGTTAACCCTACAATCAGAAAGCAACCGCTTTATCAGGGGTAAAAAAACGCAAGGATCTCCCGGTTCACTCTAACCAGACATAGGCTCCTGGGAGGGGGGTGTCCCCAATCTTGAAGACTATTATCAAGCTGCATAACTAACACAATCAGTTTTAATACATGATGTGGAGAAGAAGGTTAGATGGACCAAGTTAGAATTAGAGATGAGTGGAATTTACGCCAAAGATGATTTCTTGTGAAAATTGCACCAGTCACCCTCAGCAACAGCAAACTCCATTTCCAATTGTGAACCATGCTATAGATTTATGGTCTAAATTTACTAAATCCCTGTCCTTGATTACAATTAATTCCTTAAAACTCCCCTTAAAATATCTGCAAACTTCAATTCCCAATACAATATAAATAGAAGAACAAAGGACTCTAAAAAGAAGCAGACGTGTTGGAGAAAAACTCATCCTCTGTTAATTTAATAACACAGGGGAGACAATCATTATTAAACCCTTATAAACTTGTATCATCTACTTCTACATAAAAGGACTAAAATATTATAGAACCAATTTCCTGATGTGTATCTATACATATCTCTCTTTAAAATATATATATAGTTTTATACCAGTTTTCATTCTCCACACAAGAAAGCAGAAATATTCCCTGAAGTTCACTTTTCCCAACATGCTGCATGCAAAAACAACTGAAGGAACAGCTGCCCCGCCGTGCCCAGGAGCTTTTCATTTAATATCAGAAGGATAAACTGTTTTGTTTTTTTTGGGCGGGGGCAAAGTTCAAATCAGGTTTCCATTGAGAAATGAAACCAGGAATTTCCCAAAATTTTCACTTTTTGAGCTTTCACCATTATAATTTTGTAGCCTGCTGTCATCCTGCAAACTGGAAATCTGCACTTATATCTTATGGGGATCTATATATATGGGGATCTATATATATGGCTTCATGAGCTAAGCAACAATCAGATAAGATTATTATTATTATTATTCTTTATTTATAAAGCGCCAACAGATTCCACAGCGCTGTTCATAGGTAACAAAGATAAAAGGACAGTACAATATGAGACACCAGACAAAATGTAACAAACAAATACAGGGGGAATTGGGAGCCCTGTTCCCGTGGGAACTTGCAATCTAAATGGGTAGGAGGGTGAGAAACAGGAGGTGGGGACTGCAAAGGTGGGAATGATGTTAGTGTGGAGTTAGATGAGGGCAACTATTAAGCAAGTGGAATTCATTAGTTACTGATTTGGTGATATTCTTCCCTGAACAAGAAGGTCTTTAGGGAGCGTTTAAAGGAGGAGAGGTTGGGGGAAAGTCTGACAGCTCGAGGAAGTGTGTTCCAGAGGGTTGGTGCCGCACGAGAGAAGTCCTGTAGACTAGCATGAGAGGAGGTGATGGTAGAAGAGGCAAGGAGTAGATTGTTGTTAGATCTTAGGAGACGGGCTGGAGTATATTTGTTGATGAGTGAGGACAGGTATGGGGGAGCTGCATTGGTAAGGGCTTTGTACGTCAGAGTGAGTATTTTTAATTTAATTCTGCTGTGAATGGGGAGCCAGTGAAGGGACTCACAGAGGGGTGCAGCGGATACAGAGCGTCGGGAGAGGTGGATTAGCCTAGCCAAGGCATTTAGGATGGATTGAAGGAGGGAGAGGCGGGAGAGAGGAAGGCCAGTTAGTAGGTTGTTACAGTCGTCATGCCAGGCGATTACTAGGGAATGGATTAGCAGTTTAGTAGTATCAGCACTCAGAAAAGGACGAATATTGGAGATATTGCGTAGGTGGTTGCGACAGGATGAAGAGAGGGATTGGATGTGGGGTATGAAGGACAGATTGGAGTCAAGTGTAACTCCTAGGCAGCGGACTTATGGTGATGGGGAGATAGTGGTGTCACCAACAGTGATAGTAAACTTAGAAACTGGAGTAGAATTAGTTGGGGGGATTAGAAGAAGCTTTTTGAGGATGGGGGTGACCTTTGCATGTTTAAAGGATGATGGAAATGAACCAGTAGTAAAGGATCAGTTGAATATGTGAGTAAGAGCTGGGGTGAGGGTAGAGGACAGAGAACGTAATAGATGTGAAAGGATAGGGTCAAGTGGGCAGGTAGTGAGGTGTGAGGAAGATATTAGGGAACTCACTTCATTCTTAGTGGTTGGGGGGAAGATACTGAGAGTGATGGAGGGGTGACCGGGGACGGAGAGGGAAGGTTGCAGTCTTGTGGTGGGATGTTACTTTGGATGGTAAGTGTTTTGTTGAAAAAGTAGCCTGCCAAGTCTTGAGCACTAAAGTCAGGTGCAGGTGCTGGATAGAGGAGAGTGTTGAAAGTGGAGAAGAGACGTTTAAGGTTTGAGGAGTGAGAAGATATGAGAGAGGAGAAGTAGTTTTGCTTGGCTAAGTGAAGGGCAGAGGAGTAAGAATAAAGAATGAACTTATAGTGTAGGAAATCTGGTTCAGAGCGGGATTTCCTCCAGGCACATTCAACAGCACAGGAGCATTTTTCTAGATAGCGTGTTTGCTGAGAGTGCCAGGGCTGGAGCGGACGACGTGGGGTTTTGCGTATTTGTGGAGGAGCAAGGGTGTCGAGTGCAGAGGAGAGAGTATTGTTATAGTGGCTTGTAGCAAGGTCAGGTCAGGATACCATGGAAGTGTGGGGAAGCGTTTTTGAATAAGGTTAGAAAGTTGGAGAGGTTCCACAGTATGCAGATTTCTACAGGTGCGGGGGTGAGGGGGAGAAATAGGTTTATCCTGTACATTGAGATTATAGGTGAGCAGATGGTGGTCTGAGATGGGAAATGGCCGACAGGTGACATCAGAAGGGGAGCAGAGGTAGGAGAATACCAGATCAAGAGAGTGTCCGTCACGGTGAGTAGGGAATAGGGTGGATTGTGAGAGAATAAAGGAGTTTGTGAGATCTGAAGATAAAAGGCAAACTGTATGGGTAAAGCTGTCAGTCTGTGAATCTGCACCAGAGGTACCTTTGGGAGATGTTTACAGAGATATTAAGTGTGTTTATCAGTGAAATAAACTTTCACATGCCGCTGTGTGGATGTTCATTGTTGTACTCTACAATTTATATGTTATGAGAAGCTGTGAGCTGCTGGCTGGTAGACATGCTACTATTTCTGTTTGCAGGAAACACTTCCTTCCTATGCTTCCGGTTTCTGTTCGGATGAGAGCGTCAGATAATTAATTGGTTTGTAAATCTAGTGACCAACAAATGTGCAGGAGCAGATGAGAAATGGCAGAGGGAACGTCAGCTTGTTGAGCGGCTGAGATTTTACAAAGCTCAGCTCTTCCAGCCAGGAACACTCAAATCTTCCCAAATTCCTACAGCATGCAAAACTTTCCTTACTTGAGGAGCCAGGTATACAGCTAACCTTACTTCAGGAGCCAGGCACATACAGCTAGCCTTACTTCAGGAGCCAGGTACATACAGCTAGCCTTACTTCAGGAGCCAGGTACATACAGCTAGCCTTACTTCAGGAGCCAGGTACATACAGCTAGCCTTACTTCAGGAGCCAGGTACATACAGCTAGCCTTACTTCAGGAGCCAGGTACATACAGCTAGCCTTACTTCAGGAGCCAGGTACATACAGCTAGCCTTACTTCAGGAGCCAGGTACATACAGCTAACCTTACTTCAGGAGCCAGGTACATACAGCTAACCTTACTTCAGGAGCCAGGTACATACAGCTAGCCTTACTTCAGGAGCCAGGTACATACAGCTAACCTTACTTCAGGAGCCAGGCACATACAGCTAGCCTTACTTCAGGAGCCAGGTACATACAGCTAACCATACTTAAAGGGCCATAATACCCAAATGTTTAAACACTTGAAAGTGATGCAGCATAGCTGTAAAAAGCTGACTAGAAAATATCACCTGAACATCTCTATGTAAAAAAGAAAGATATTTTACCTCAAAAGTTCCTCAGTAGCCACCTCCCATTGTAAAGGACTTCTAAGCAGCATATTAGTGTGTCTGTCCTGGGACATCTGAAGGGATGAGCATCGTGCACTCTCATCTTATTTCACCAATCAGGTAAAGGAAGTTTACAATGAAATCTCATGAGAGTCAAGTCAAATCTCATGAGATCACAGTAAGAGTTCATGACCTCAGCACTGCTGATGCTGATTGGCTGCTGTTCATTTCTTTATTTTTTTTTTATTTTTTTACCTGCAGCTGGGAGCAGCTGAGTATAATTTTTTACACAGAACTTACTCTGCTGAGCTGAGGAGCTTGTGAGGTAAAATATCTTCCTTTTTTACATAGAGATGATCAGGTGATATTTTCCTGTCAGCTTTTTACTGTTATACTGCATCAGTTTCAAGTAATTTAGCATTTGAGTATTATGTCCCTTTAACTTGTCTAAAATGTTATTCCAGTATTACATTCTTATAAATCAGCACCCTCCATTTTGGCTGCTCACACATAAACTGAAGTTGCAGACCATGTGATTACTTTATGCTCAGACCATGGTTTCCCACAATGTCCCAAGAATTGTTTAACAGTTGTGTAATTAGAGAAGGAAGTGCTTAACATTCGGCTAGATTACGAGTTTTGCGGTATGATTGAAAAAGCAGCATTAAGGCTCTTATTCACTACCGCTGGTATTACGAGTCTTGCAGGTTTAGGGGCACCGCACACTTTTTGGGCTGTAACGCAACGTAACTACCGCAGCTTTCAAAAAGTCCTTTTTCAATGGGACTTCCATAGCGCCAGTATTACGAGTTTGCCTGGGAGGCCAAAAAGTGAGCGGTACAGCTTAAAACTTCAAGATCCATAACGTAAACTGAAAGTCAGTAGTTATAGGTTTTATGGTACAACGCCGTAACATAAAACTCATAACTAAAGTGCTAAAAAGTACACTAACACCCATAATCTACCTATTAACCCCTAAACCGAGGCCCCCCACATCGCAAACATTAAGATACATTTATTAACCCCAAATATGCCGCTCCCGACATTGTCCCACTATAATAAACATATTAACCCCTAAACCGCCACACGCCTGTATCACAAACATTAGTTAAATATTATTAACCCCTAATCTGCCGCCCCCAATATCGCCGCTTAGGTTTTTTTAGTTAGGATTTTATTTGGGGGGTTGTTTGTATTTGTGTGGGTGATGGGTTTTACTGTTGGGGGGTTGTTTGTATTTTTTTTACAGGTAAAAGAGCTGATTTCTTTGGGGCAATGCCCCGCAAAAGGCCCTTTTAAGGGCTAGTGACAGTTTAGTTTAAGCTAGGGTTTTGTTTTTTTTTGGGGGGGGGGCTTTTTTATTTTGATAGGGCTATTAGATTAGGTGTAATTAGTTTAAATATCTGATCATTTCTTTTTTTATTTTGTGTAATTTAGTGTTTGCTTGTTTTTTGTAATTTAGGTAATTGTATTTAATTTATGTAATTAATTTAATTGTAGTGTAATGTTAGGTGTTAGTGTAACTCAGGTTAGGTTTTATTTTACAGGTAAATTTGTATTTATTTTAGCTAGGTAGTTAGTAAATAGTTAATAACTATTTATTTAAAATAAATACAAAGTTGCCTGTGAAATAAAAATAAACCCTAAGCTAGATACAATGTAACTATTAGTTATATTGTAGCTAGCTTAGGGTTTATTTTACAGGTAAGTATTTAGTTTTAAATAGGAATTATTTAGTTAATGATAGTAATTTTTATTTAGATTTATTTTAATTATATTTAAGTTAGGGGGTGTTAGGGTTAGGGTTAGACTTAGGTTTAGGGGTTAATACATTTAGTATAGTGGCGACGACGTTGGGGGCAGCAGATTAGGGGTTAATAAGTGTAGGTAGGTTGTGGCGACATTGGCGGTGGCAGATTAGGGGTTAATAATATTTAACTAGTGTTTGTGATGTGGGAGTGCGGCGGTTTAGGGGTTAATATGTTTATTATAGTGGCGGCGATGTCCGGAGCGGCAGATTAGGGGTTAATAAGTATAATGTAAGCGTTGGCGATGTTGGGGCGGCAGATTAGGGGTTAATAAGTATAATGTAGGTGTCGGCGATGTCGGGGGCGTTAGATTAGGGGTTAATAATTGTAAGATTAGGTGTGTTTAGACTCAGGGTTCATGTTAGGGTGTTAGGTGTAAACATAAATTTTGTTTCCCCATAGGAATCAATGGGGCTGCGTTACTGAGCTTTACGCTGCTTTTTTGCAGGTGTTAGACTTTTTTTCAGCCGGCTCTCCCCATTGATGTATATGGGGAAATCGTGCACGAGCACGTAAAAGCAGCTCACCGCGGCTTTCAGGAGCTGGTATTGGAGTGCGGTATGGAGCTCAATTTTGCTCTATGCTCACTTTTTGCCTTTTAACGCTGGGTTTTTATAAACCTGTAATACCAGCGCTGTAGGGAAGTGAGCGGTGTAATAACGTGCAAGTTAGTACCGAGCAGCTCTTACCGTAAAACTCGTAATCTGGCCGATTGTTCTTTAGGTGAAAGCAATGACAGCATCTGGCAATAACTAAGAGCTTTACAGTAATCAGGGACATTTTGTGTTTGTGAGCTGGACCTTCATTTCTGCAAAGAGTTTTAAGGCTTCTGAAAGTTCATCAGTTTTTCTGAAGTATTAAAAACCTTCCATGAATTAATTTGGACAAACCTTGCTGTAACTAATGTAGACATGGATAAGTGCAACCATATTGTCACCCTACATACAAAATAAATGTACAGTTATGACCTCATTGGGCAGTCATCAGACATGAACATGGAGACCAAGGCTGGTTTGGTCATGTCCTGTCTGAGCTTCTGCATTTCTTAATAATCTTAGATGAAGGTAAAACAGCAGCGTATTGCGCATATGGCTTCCTAAACCATTAGAGCCACACTCCACCTGAATACTCACTTCTGCTGCTCCGGCTGAAGGGTGACTGTGCTAGGAGAGGTCATTTCCATCAGCTCATGGGCAAATGTCTAAAAGCAGAGAATACATGGTTTACACAAAACAAAGATCTAAGAGGGTATACCACTTTGTCCCTCAAATGTGCTCCAGCATAAGTTAAACAACGATGGGGCCGAATAATGGAGCTTGATGCCCGTTTCCGTGCGAGCCTTCAGGCTCGCCGGAAACAGTAGTTATGAAGCAGCGATCTAAAGACCGCTGCTCCATAACTTGTCTGCGGCCTCAGAGAAGGCAGACATCAATCCGCACGATCCGTAGGGGCCAATCTACTAAAGTGGGGACGGACATGATACAATGTAGCGTATCATGTCCGCCGCACATCGATAAATGCCGACAGCTGTCAGCATTTATCATTGCACAAGCAGTTCTGGTGAACTGCTTGTGCAATGCCGCCCCCGGCAGATTCGGGTGTCAATCAGCCTGATCATATAGGATTGGGCGGATTGAAGACCGCAGCCTCAGAGGCAGCGGACAAGTTATGGAGCAGCAGTCTTTAGACCACTGCTCCATAACTACTGTGTTTAGCGAGCCTGAAGGCTCACGCAGAATCAGGGGCATCAAGCTCAATTCAGAGCTTGATAATTCAACCCTTTAGTCTGAACATACAGTAAACAGCACAGGGTTGGCAGGGAAAAGAGTTCTTGTTCTGAGATACAATATACCAGTCTGATGCAATTGGGTATAGCAATTTAGCAAGTTAAGTGAAGAGGCGTTACTGGGCATAACAATGTAGTAGTTTGAGGGAATGGCATTTATTGGGCCTTGCAATGTAGCAGTTTGGTAAGACGTACTGGGCATAACAATATATTTAGATGGAATAGCAGTAATTGTGCCTTGCTTAGAAGCAGTTTGAGGGAAGGACAATTACTGTGTATAGCAGGAAGCAATGGAATCTAAATTTGTAGTTGGAGGGACAAATGCTGGTTACCAGAAGTTGGTGGTAAATAAATCACTGGTTACAAAGCTGGCAGAAGTGCAGGTTTGGCATGAAGGCCAGTTTGTGCTCACCTCACCATTCTCAGGGGGGTCACCGTTCCCAAACGTGCTGGTCACCACCAGTACCAGAGTCTCATGCTCCAGGTTGACAGTGTCATATTGGTCCATGCACACAACCTACAGGGAAACAATGAGGCTGTTAGGGAGAGTCACTAGTGCTCAGGAAGTGAAAGCCAATAGTTCTCAGAGGTAGGGGAAGTCAGTAGTGCTCAGGTAGAGAAAGTCAGTAGTGCTCAGGTAGAGAAATTCACTAGTGCTCAGGTAGAGAAAGTCACTAGTGCTCAGGAAGTGAAAGCCAATAGTTCTCAGAGGTAGGGGAAGTCAGTAGTGCTCAGGTAGAGAAAGTCACTAGTGCTCAGGTGGGAAAGTCACTAGTGCTCAGGTAGAGAAAGTCACTAGTGCTCAGGTAGAGAAAGTCAGTAGTGCTCAGGTAGAGAAATTCACTAGTGCTCAGGTAGAGAAAGTCAGTAGTGCTCAGGTGGGAAAGTCACTAGTGCTCAGGTAGAGAAAGTCACTAGTGCTCAGGTAGAGAAAGTCACTAGTGCTCAGGTAGAGAAAGTCACTAGTGCTCAGGTAGAGAAAGTCACTAGTGCTCAGGTAGAGAAAGTCACTAGTGCTCAGGTAGAGAAAGTCAGTAGTGCTCAGGTAGAGAAAGTCAGTAGTGCTCAGGTAGAGAAATTCACTAGTGCTCAGGTAGAGAAAGTCAGTAGTGCTCAGGTGGGAAAGTCACTAGTGCTCAGGTAGAGAAAGTCACTAGTGCTCAGGTGGGAAAGTCACTAGTGCTCAGTTAGGGAAAGTCACTAGTGCTCTGGTGGGAAAGTCACTAGTGCTCAGGTAGAGAAAGTCACTAGTGCTCAGGTAGAGAAAGTCACTAGTGTTCAGGTAGAGAAAGTCACTAGTGCTCAGGTAGAGAAAGTCACTAGTGCTCAGGTAGAGAAAGTCACTAGTGCTCAGGTGGGAAAGTCACTAGTGCTCAGTTAGAGAAAGTCACTAGTGCTCAGGTGGGAAAGTCACTAGTGCTCAGGTAGAGAAAGTCACTAGTGCTCAAGTGGGAAAGTCACTAGTGCTCAGGTAGAGAAAGTCACTAGTGCTCAGGTTGAGAAAGTCACTAGTGTTCAGGTAGAGAAAGTCACTAGTGCTCAGGTAGAGAAAGTCACTAGTGCTCAGGTAGAGAAAGTCACTAGTGCTCAGGAAGAGAAAGTCACTAGTGCTCAGGTAGAGAAAGTCACTAGTGCTCAGGTAGAGAAAGTCACTAGTGCTCAGGTAGAGAAAGTCACTAGTGCTCAGGTGGGAAAGTCACTAGTGCTCAGTTAGGGAAAGTCACTAGTGCTCTGGTGGGAAAGTCACTAGTGCTCAGGTGGGAAAGTCACTAGTGCTCAGGTGGGAAAGTCACTAGTGCTCAGGTGGGAAAGTCACTAGTGCTCAGTTAGAGAAAGTCACTAGTGCTCAGTTAGAGAAAGTCACTAGTGTTCAGGTAGAGAAAGTCACTAGTGCTCCGGTGGGAAAGTCACTAGTGCTCAGGTGGGAAAGTCACTAGTGCTCAGGTGGGAAAGTCACTAGTGCTCAGTTAGAGAAAGTCACTAGTGCTCAGGTAGAGAAAGTCACTAGTGCTCAGGTGGGAAAGTCACTAGTGTTCAGGTAGAGAAAGTCACTAGTGCTCAGGTAGAGAAAGTCACTAGTGCTCAGGTAGAGAAAGTCACTAGTGCTCAGGTAGAGAAAGTCACTAGTGCTCAGGTAGAGAAAGTCACTAGTGCTCCGGTGGGAAAGTCACTAGTTCTCAGGTAGAGAAAGTCACTAGTGTTCAGGTGGGAAAGTCACTAGTGTTCAGGTAGAGAAAGTCACTAGTGCTCAGGTAGAGAAAGTCACTAGTGCTCCGGTGGGAAAGTCACTAGTGCTCAGGTAGAGAAAGTCACTAGTGCTCAGGTAGAGAAAGTCACTAGTGTTCAGGTAGAGAAAGTCACTAGTGCTCAGGTAGAGAAAGTCACTAGTGCTCAGGTAGAGAAAGTCACTAGTGCTCAGGTAGAGAAAGTCACTAGTGCTCAGGTAGAGAAAGTCACTAGTGCTCCGGTGGGAAAGTCACTAGTTCTCAGGTAGAGAAAGTCACTAGTGTTCAGGTGGGAAAGTCACTAGTGTTCAGGTAGAGAAAGTCACTAGTGCTCAGGTAGAGAAAGTCACTAGTGCTCCGGTGGGAAAGTCACTAGTTCTCAGGTAGAGAAAGTCACTAGAGTTCAGGTAGAGAAAGTCACTAGAGTTCAGGTGGGAAAGTCACTAGTGTTCAGGTGGGAAAGTCACTAGTGTTCAGGTAGAGAAAGTCACTAGTGTTCAGGTGGGAAAGTCACTAGTGTTCAGGTGGGAAAGTCACTAGTGTTCAGGTGGGAAAGTCACTAGTAATCAGGTAGATAAAGTTACTAAAGCTCAGGGCGGACTGATCAGTCAGCAAATAGGACCTGGACCAAGGGCCCAGCATGTAGGGGGGCCCACAAATTACATCTCCATGGCTCCTGGTGTGCTGCTTAAGCTGGGGTTGACAGCTGCCCTATCAGTAACTAAGTAGTTAAGTGTGGGCTTAGTGGGTGTCTTTTGTCTGGATTTGGGGCTTGTTGCTTGGGGGGCCTTTGACATTGGGGTTCCTGGTCCTGGAAGTTGGGGGCCTGGTGGGGGCAGGGCAGGGAGGCTACTATGTTTATTTGCATACATTTGGGCCAGTGTGAGACATTGGGGGCCCTTCCATAATTTTTGCCCAGGGTCCTGATTGGTCTAAGTCCACCCCTATTCTCAGGTAAGGAAAATCATTTGTGCTCAGGTCGGGAAAGTCACGTGTGTTTAAGTAGGGAGAGGCACTTGTGATCAGGTAGGTAAAGTCACTAGTGCTCAGGAAGAGAAGTCACTAGTGCTCAGGTAGGTAAAATCACTAGTGATCAGGTAGGTAAAGTCACTAGTGCTCAGGAAGGGAAGTCACTAGTGCTCAGGAAGGGAAGTCACTAGTGCTCAGGTATGTAAAGCCACTAGTGCTCAAGAAGGTAAAGCCACTAGTGCTCAAGAAGGTAAAGCCACCAGTGCTCAAGAAGGTAAAGCCACTAGTGCTCAGGTAGGTAAAGCCACTAGTGCTCAGGTATGTAAAGTCACTAGTGCTCAGGAAGGTAAAGTTACTAGTGCTCAGGTAGGTAAGTCACTAGTGCTCAGGTAGGTAAAGCCACTAGTCCTCAGGTAGGTAAAGCCACTAGTGCTCAGGAAGTTAGAGCCACTAGTGCTCAGGAAGGTAAAGTCACTAGTGCTCAGGAAGGTAAAGTCACTAGTGCTCAGGAAGGTAAAGTCACTAGTACTCAGGTAGGTTGAGCCACTAGTGCTCAGGTAGGTAGAGCCACTAGTGCTCAGGTAGGTAAAGTCACTAGTGCTCAGGTAGGTAAAGTCACTAGTGCTCAGGTAGGTAAAGTCACTAGTGCTCAGGTAGGTAAAGTCACTAGTGCTCAGGTAGGTAAAGTCACTAGTGCTCAGGTAGGTAAAGTCACTAGTGCTCAGGAAGGTAAAGTCACTAGTGCTCAGGAAGGTAAAGTTACTAGTGCTTAGGAAGGTAAAGTCAAATGTGCTCAGATAGGTAGAGCCACTAGTGCTCGGGAAGGTAAAGTCACTGGTGCTCAGGTAGGTAAAGTCACTAGTGCTCAGGTAGGTAAAGTCACTAGTGCTCAGGAAGGTAAAGTTACTAGTGCTCAGGTAGATAGAGTCAGTAGTGCTCAGGTAGGTAAAGCCACTAGTGCTCAGGAAGGTAAAGTTACTAGTGCTCAGGTAGATAGAGTCAGTAGTGCTCAGGAAGGTAAAGTCACTAGTGCTCAGGAAGGGAAGTCACTAGTGCTCAGGTAGAGAAAGTCACTAGTGTTCAGGTGGGAAAGTCACTAGTGTTCAGGTAGAGAAAGTCACTAGTGTTCAGGTAGAGAAAGTCACTAGTGTTCAGGTAGAGAAAGTCACTAGAGTTCAGGTAGAGAAAGTCACTAGAGTTCAGGTAGAGAAAGTGACTAGAGTTCAGGTGGGAAAGTCACTAGTGTTCAGGTGGGAAAGTCACTAGTGCTCAGGTAGATAAAGTTACTAAAGCTCAGGGCGGACTGATCAGTTAGCAAATAGGACCTGGACCAAGGGCCCAGCATGTAGGGGGGCCCACAAATGACATCTCCATGGCTCCTGGTGTGCTGCTTAAGCTGGGGTTGACAGCTGCCCTATCAGTAACTAAGTAGTTAAGTGTGGGCTTAGTGGGTGTCTTTTGTCTGGATTGGGGGCTTGTTGCTTGGGGGGCCTTTGACATTGGGGTTCCTGGTCCTGGAAGTTGGGGGCCTGGTGGGGGCAGGGCAGGGAGGCTACTATGTTTATTTGCATACATTTGGGCCAGTGTGAGACAGTGGGGGCCCTTCCCTAATTTTTGCCCAGGGTCCTGATTGGTCTAAGTCCACCCCTATTCTCAGGTAAGGAAAATCATTTGTGCTCAGGTCGGGAAAGTCACGTGTGTTTAAGTAGGGAGAGGCACTTGTGATCAGGTAGGTAAAGTCACTAGTGCTCAGGTAGGTAAAGTCACTAGTGCTCAGGAAAGGAAGTCACTAGTGCTCAGGTAGGTAAAATCACTAGTGATCAGGTAGGTAAAGTTACTAGTGCTCAGGAAGGGAAGTCACTAGTGCTCAGGAAGGGAAGTCACTAGTGCTCAGGAAGGGAAGTCACTAGTGCTCAGGTATGTAAAGCCACTAGTGCTCAAGAAGGTAAAGCCACTAGTGCTCAAGAAGGTAAAGCCACTAGTGCTCAAGAAGGTAAAGCCACTGTTGCTCAAGAAGGTAAAGTCACCAGTGCTAAGGTAGGTAAAGTCACCAGTGCTAAGGTAGGTAAAGACACTAGTGCTCAGGAAGGTAAAGTCGCTAGTGCTCAGGAAGGTAAAGTCACTAGTGCTCAGGAAGGTAAAGTCACTAGTGCTCAGGAAGGTAAAGTCACTAGTGCTCAGGAAGGTAAAGTCACTAGTGCTCAGGAAGGTAAAGTCACTAGTGTTTAGGAAGGGAAAGTCACTAGTGCTCAGGTAGGTAAAGTTACTAGTGCTCAGGTAGGTAAAGTCACTAGTGCTTAGGTAGGTAAAGCCACTAGTGCTCAGGTAGGTAAAGCCACTAGTGCTCAGGTAGGTAAAGTCACTTGTGCCCAGGTAGGTAAAGTCACCAGTGTTTAGGAAGGTAAAGTCATTAGTGCTCAGGTAGGTAAAGTCACTAGTGCTCAGGTAGTTAAAGCCACTAGTGCTCAGGTAGTTAAAGCCAATAGTGCTCAGGAAGGTAAAGTCACTAGTGTTCAGCAAGGTAAAGTCACTAGTGCTCAGGTAGATAAAGTGACCAGTGTTTAGGAAGGTAAAGTCACTAGTGCTCAGGTAGGTAAAGTTACTAGTGTACAGGTAGGTAAAGTCACTAGTGCTCAGGTAGGTAAAGTCATTAGTGCTCAGGTAGGTAAAGTCATTAGTGCTCAGGAAGGGAAGTCACTAGTGCTCAGGTAGGTAAAGTCATTAGTGCTCAGGAAGGGAAGTCACTAGTGCTCAGGTAGGTAAAGTCACTAGTGCTCAGGTAGATAAAGTGACCAGTGTTTAGGAAGGTAAAGTCACTAGTGCTCAGGTAGGTAAAGTTACTAGTGTACAGGTAGGTAAAGTCACTAGTGCTCAGGTAGGTAAAGTCATTAGTGCTCAGGAAGGGAAGTCACTAGTGCTCAGGTAGGTAAAGTCACTAGTGCTCAGGTAGATAAAGTGACCAGTGTTTAGGAAGGTAAAGTCACTAGTGCTCAGGTAGGTAAAGTTACTAGTGTACAGGTAGGTAAAGTCACTAGTGCTCAGGTAGGTAAAGTCATTAGTGCTCAGGAAGGGAAGTCACTAGTGCTCAGGTAGGTAAAGTCACTAGTGCTCAGGTAGATAAAGTGACCAGTGTTTAGGAAGGTAAAGTCACTAGTGCTCAGGTAGGTAAAGTTACTAGTGTACAGGTAGGTAAAGTCACTAGTGCTCAGGTAGGTAAAGTCATTAGTGCTCAGGAAGGGAAGTCACTAGTGCTCAGGTAGGTAAAGTCACTAGTGCTCAGGAAGGGAAGTCACTAGTGCTCAGAAAGGGGAAGTCACTTGTGTTCAGGAAGAGATAGTCACTAGTTTTCTCTCTACCTTTTTCTCTTTCTCTGCCCTCTCTCATCCCTATCCAGTTTCTATATTTCTTCCTATGCCCCAGTCTCTCTCTATGTGTACCCCCCATTGCCCTCCTCCCTCTTTCACCCTCCCCCACCTCTCCTACCTCACCCACCTCTCCCCCTCTCACCTCATTCATCCCCCAACTATCTCCCTTTCCCACCACTTCATCTCAGCCCTCCATCCCCTCTCTCTCTCTTCCCCACCACTCTGTCTCCCCTTCACTCTCTCTACCCTCCACACCACTCCGTCTTTCCCTCCAGTCTCTCTCCTTTCCCCACCACTCCCGATCCACTCTCCTTTCCCCACCACTCCGTCTCCCCCTCCACTCTCCTTTCCCCACCACTCCGTCTCCCCCTCCACTCTCCTGTCCCCACCACTACGTCTCCCCCTGCACTCTCCTGTCCCCACCACTACGTCTCCCCCTCCACTCTTCTGTCCCCACCACTACGTCTCCCCCTCCACTCTCCTGTCCCCACCACTACGTCCCCCTCCACTTTCTCTCCCTACCCCCCTCTCTCTTCATCTCCCACCTCTCCCCTATCTGCTTTCTTACCCTTGGATCAAACGCATGTTTGAAGATCTTACAGAGGTTATGGGCGTAAGTCTCTGACCTGCCGGTCTCAGAGGCATATAGTATTGTTGCCTTCACACGTCTGGCCATGGCTTGTCCCATCAGTTTGGCTGAAAACTTCACAGCACTGAAAGAAAATCATGTTTGTCAGACTGTTATCTGGTACCACTGTGCAGTTTACCCACTGTGTCTACATGCAAAACACAGGGTTATGCCCAATATACAAACCCATAGTGGAGTGTAAAATCACTTAACAGCAGCACACACTCACTGTACTAAACATGCACACTGTAACACACACTCACTGTGGTATACATGCGCACAGTAGCACACACTCACTGAGGTATACATGCACACTGTAACACACACTCACTGTGGTATACATGTGCACTGTAGCACACACTCACTATAGTATACATGCACACAGTAGCACACACTCACTGTGGTATACATGCGCACTGTAGCACACACTCACTGTGGTATACATGCGCACTGTAGCACACACTCACTGTAGTATACATGCGCACAGTAGCACGCACTCACTGTGATATACATGCGCACTGTAGCACACACTCACTGTGGTATACATGCGCACAGTAGCACACACTCACTGTGGTATACATGCACACTGTAACACACACTCACTGTGGTATACATGCGCACTGTAGCACACACTCACTGAGGTATACATGCACACTGTAACACACACTCACTGTGGTATACATGCACACTGTAGCACACACTCACTGTGGTATACATGCGCACAGTAGCACACACTCACTGTGGTATACATGCGCACAGTAGCACACACTCACTGTGGTATACATGCACACTGTAACACACACTCACTGTGGTATACATGCGCACTGTAGCACACACTCACTGAGGTATACATGCACACTGTAACACACACTCACTGTGGTATACATGCGCACTGTAGCACACACTCACTGAGGTATACATGCACACTGTAACACACACTCACTGTGGTGTACATGCGCACTGTAGCACACACTCACTGTAGTATACATGTGCACAGTAGCACACACTCACTGTGGTATACATGCGCACTGTAGCACACACTCACTGTGGTATACATGCGCACTGTAGCACACACTCACTGTGGTATACATGCGCACTGTAGCACACACTCACTGTGGTATACATGCGCACTGTAGCACACACTCACTGTGGTATACATGCGCACTGTAGCAAACACTCACTGAGGTATATATGCACACTGTAGCACACACTCACTGAGGTATACATGCACACTGTAGCACACACTCACTGAGGTATACAAGCACACTGTAGCACACACTCACTGAGGTATACATGCACACTGTAACATACACTCACTGTGGTATACAAGCACACTGTAGCACACACTCACTGAGGTATACATGCACACTGTAGCACACACTCATTGTGGTGTACATGCGCACAGTAGCACACACTCACTGTGGTATACATGCACACTGTAACATACACTCACTGTGGTATACAAGCACACTGTAGCACACACTCACTGTGGTATACAAGCACACTGTAGCACACACTCACTGAGGTATACATGCACACTGTAGCACACACTCACTGAGGTATACAAGCACACTGTAGCACACACTCACTGAGGTATACAAGCACACTGTAGCACACACTCACTGAGGTATACATGCACACTGTAACATACACTCACTGTAGTATACAAGCACACTGTAGCACACACTCATTGTGGTGTACATGCGCACAGTAGCACACAATCACTGTAGTAAACATGCGCACAGTAGCACACACTCACTGTAATATACATGCGCACTGTAGCACACACTCAGTGTAGCCCATGATCTAATGTAGCATACACTAGCACACACTCAAATTGAAGCATACACTAGCACACACTCAAATTGAAGCATACAGTAGCACACACTCAAATTGAAGCATATAGTAGCACACACTCAAATTGAAGCATACAGTAGCACACACTCAAATTGAAGCATACAGTATCACACACTCAAATTGAAGCATACAGTAGCACACACTCAAATTGAAGCATACAATAGCACACACTCAAATTGAAGCATACAATAGCACACACTCAAATTGAAGCATACAATAGCACACACTCAAATTGAAGCATACAGTAGCACACACTCAAATTGAAGCATACAGTAGCACACACTCAAATTGAAGCATACAGTAGCACACACTCAAATTGAAGCATACAATAGCACACACTCAAATTGAAGCATACAATAGCACACACTCAAATTGAAGCATACAATAGCACACACTCAAATTGAAGCATACAATAGCACACACTCAAATTGAAGCATACAATAGCACACACTCAAATTGAAGCATACAGTAGGTAGCACACACTCAAATTGAAGCATACAGTAGCACACACTCAAATTGAAGCATACAGTAGCACACACTTAAATTGAAGCATACAGTAGCACACACTTAAATTGAAGCATACAGTAGCACACACTTAAATTGAAGCATACAATAGCACACACTTAAATTGAAGCATACAGTAGCACACACTCAAATTGAAGCATGCACTCATTAAGGACCACACATGTTAGAGGACAACCATTTATATTGCTCACTTGGCAACTTCCTTGAAGGTTCTTTTTCTGGTAATGGTGCTCTGAGACCCCTTCCAGATGTGATGTTTCCAGGCATCAGGCTGCAAAAAAGTGAGACGATAAGGGGCATTAGAGAGCGGTCTGGGAACCTTCAGCAAGCAGAGCATATGGGGCACCACTGGATGCAAAAGGACAACAGGCTCAGTCCCCCTATAAAAAGCCATAGGGCCCAATGTGACTACTCGCTGGAGATTGTGAGATTTAACACGGCAGCTCCTGGTGCTGCTAAAGACTCTAAATGTGAGATTTAACATGACAGCTCCTAGCGCTGCTAAAGACTCTAAATGTGAGATTTAACATGACAGCTCCCGGCGCTGCTAAAGACTCTAAATGTGAGATTTAACATGACAGCTCCTAGCGCTGCTAAAGACTCTAAATGTGAGATTTAACATGACAGCTCCCGGCGCTGCTAAAGACTCTAAATGTGAGATTTAACATGACAGCTCCCGGCGCTGCTAAAGACTCTAAATGTGAGATTTAACATGACAGCTCCCGGCGCTGCTAAAGACTCTAAATGTGAGATTTAACATGACAGCTCCTAGCGCTGCTAAAGACTCTAAATGTGAGATTTAACATGACAGCTCCCGGCGCTGCTAAAGACTCTAAATGTGAGATTTAACATGACAGCTCCCGGCGCTGCTAAAGACTCTAAATGTGAGATTTAACATGACAGCTCCCGGCGCTGCTAAAGACTCTAAATGTGAGATTTAACATGACAGCTCCTAGCGCTGCTAAAGACTCTAAATGTGAGATTTAACATGACAGCTCCTAGCGCTGCTAAAGACTCTAAATGTGAGATTTAACATGACAGCTCCTGGCGCTGCTAAAGACTCTAAATGTGAGATTTAACATGACAGCTCCTAGCGCTGCTAAAGACTCTAAATGTGAGATTTAACATGACAGCTCCTAGCGCTGCTAAAGACTCTAAATGTGAGATTTAACATGACAGCTCCTGGTGCTGCTAAAGACTCTAAATGTGAGATTTAACATGACAGCTCCTAGCGCTGCTAAAGACTCTAAATGTGAGATTTAACATGACAGCTCCTAGCGCTGCTAAAGACTCTAAATGTGAGATTTAACATGACAGCTCCTGGCGCTGCTAAAGACTCTAAATGTGAGATTTAACACAACAGCTCCTAGCGCTGCTAAAGACTCTAAATGTGAGATTTAACATGACAGCTCCTGGCGCTGCTAAAGACTCTAAATGTGAGATTTAACATGACAGCTCCTAGCGCTGCTAAAGACTCTAAATGTGAGATTTAACATGACAGCTCCTGGTGCTGCTAAAGACTCTAAATGTGAGATTTAACACAACAGCTCCTAGCGCTGCTAAAGACTCTAAATGTGAGATTTAACATGACAGCTCCCGGCGCTGCTAAAGACTCTAAATGTGAGATTTAACATGACAGCTCCTGGCGCTGCTAAAGACTCTAAATGTGAGATTTAACATGACAGCTCCCGGCGCTGCTAAAGACTCTAAATGTGAGATTTAACATGACAGCTCCTAGCGCTGCTAAAGACTCTAAATGTGAGATTTAACATGACAGCTCCCGGCGCTGCTAAAGACTCTAAATGTGAGATTTAACATGACAGCTCCTAGCGCTGCTAAAGACTCTAAATGTGAGATTTAACATGACAGCTCCTGGCGCTGCTAAAGACTCTAAATGTGAGATTTAACACAACAGCTCCTAGCGCTGCTAAAGACTCTAAATGTGAGATTTAACATGACAGCTCCTGGCGCTGCTAACGACTCTAAATGTGAGATTTAACACGACAGCTCCCGGCGCTGCTAAAGACTCTAAATGTGAGATTTAACATGACAGCTCCTGGCGCTGCTAAAGACTCTAAATGTGAGATTTAACACAACAGCTCCTAGCGCTGCTAAAGACTCTAAATGTGAGATTTAACATGACAGCTCCTGGCGCTGCTAAAGACTCTAAATGTGAGATTTAACACGACAGCTCCCGGCGCTGCTAAAGACTCTAAATGTGAGATTTAACACGACAGCTCCTGGCGCTGCTAAAGACTCTAAATGTGAGATTTAACACAACAGCTCCTAGCGCTGCTAAAGACTCTAAATGTGAGATTTAACATGACAGCTCCTAGCGCTGCTAAAGACTCTAAATGTGAGATTTAACATGACAGCTCCTAGCGCTGCTAAAGACTCTAAATGTGAGATTTAACATGACAGCTCCTGGCGCTGCTAAAGACTCTAAATGTGAGATTTAACACAACAGCTCCTAGCGCTGCTAAAGACTCTAAATGTGAGATTTAACACGACAGCTCCTGGCGCTGCTAAAGACTCTAAATGTGAGATTTAACACGACAGCTCCCGGCGCTGCTAAAGACTCTAAATGTGAGATTTAACATGACAGCTCCTGGCGCTGCTAAAGACTCTAAATGTGAGATTTAACACAACAGCTCCTAGCGCTGCTAAAGACTCTAAATGTGAGATTTAACATGACAGCTCCTAGCGCTGCTAAAGACTCTAAATGTGAGATTTAACATGACAGCTCCTAGCGCTGCTAAAGACTCTAAATGTGAGATTTAACATGACAGCTCCTGGCGCTGCTAAAGACTCTAAATGTGAGATTTAACATGACAGCTCCTAGCGCTGCTAAAGACTCTAAATGTGAGATTTAACATGACAGCTCCTAGCGCTGCTAAAGACTCTAAATGTGAGATTTAACATGACAGCTCCTGGCGCTGCTAAAGACTCTAAATGTGAGATTTAACATGACAGCTCCCGGCGCTGCTAAAGACTCTAAATGTGAGATTTAACATGACAGCTCCTAGCGCTGCTAAAGACTCTAAATGTGAGATTTAACATGACAGCTCCTAGCGCTGCTAAAGACTCTAAATGTGAGATTTAACATGACAGCTCCTAGCGCTGCTAAAGACTCTAAATGTGAGATTTAACATGACAGCTCCTAGCGCTGCTAAAGACTCTAAATGTGAGATTTAACATGACAGCTCCCGGCGCTGCTAAAGACTCTAAATGTGAGATTTAACATGACAGCTCCCGGCGCTGCTAAAGACTCTAAATTTGAGATTTAACATGACAGCTCCTAGCGCTGCTAAAGACTCTAAATGTGAGATTTAACATGACAGCTCCCGGCGCTGCTAAAGACTCTAAATGTGAGATTTAACATGACAGCTCCTGGCGCTGCTAAAGACTCTAAATGTGAGATTTAACATGACAGCTCCCGGCGCTGCTAAAGACTCTAAATGTGAGATTTAACATAACAGCTCCTAGCGCTGCTAAAGACTCTAAATGTGAGATTTAACACGACAGCTCCTAGCGCTGCTAAAGACTCTAAATGTGAGATTTAACATAACAGCTCCCGGCGCTGCTAAAGACTCTAAATGTGAGATTTAACATAACAGCTCCTGGCGCTGCTAAAGACTCTAAATGTGAGATTTAACATGACAGCTCCTAGCGCTGCTAAAGACTCTAAATGTGAGATTTAACATGACAGCTCCCGGCGCTGCTAAAGACTCTAAATGTGAGATTTAACATGACAGCTCCTGGCGCTGCTAAAGACTCTAAATGTGAGATTTAACACAACAGCTCCTAGCGCTGCTAAAGACTCTAAATGTGAGATTTAACACGACAGCTCCTGGCGCTGCTAAAGACTCTAAATGTGAGATTTAACACGACAGCTCCCGGCGCTGCTAAAGACTCTAAATGTGAGATTTAACATGACAGCTCCTGGCGCTGCTAAAGACTCTAAATGTGAGATTTAACACAACAGCTCCTAGCGCTGCTAAAGACTCTAAATGTGAGATTTAACACGACAGCTCCTGGCGCTGCTAAAGACTCTAAATGTGAGATTTAACATGACAGCTCCCGGCGCTGCTAAAGACTCTAAATGTGAGATTTAACATGACAGCTCCTAGCGCTGCTAAAGACTCTAAATGTGAGATTTAACATGACAGCTCCTAGCGCTGCTAAAGACTCTAAATGTGAGATTTAACATGACAGCTCCCGGCGCTGCTAAAGACTCTAAATGTGAGATTTAACATGACAGCTCCCGGCGCTGCTAAAGACTCTAAATGTGAGATTTAACATGACAGCTCCTGGTGCTGCTAAAGACTCTAAATGTGAGATTTAACACGGCAGCTCCCAGCGCTGCTAAAGACTCTAAATGTGAGATTTAACACAACAGCTCCTAGCGCTGCTAAAGACTCTAAATGTGAGATTTAACACGACAGCTCCTAGCGCTGCTAAAGACTCCAAATGTGAGATTTAACACGACAGCTCCTAGCGCTGCTAAAGACTCTAAATGTGAGATTTAACACGGCAGCTCCTAGCGCTGCTAAAGACTCCAAATGTGAGATTTAACACGACAGCTCCTGGCGCTGCTAAAGACTCTAAATGTGAGATTTAACACGGCAGCTCCTAGCGCTGCTAAAGACTCTAAATGTGAGATTTAACATGACAGCTCCTGGTGCTGCTAAAGACTCTAAATGTGAGATTTAACACAACAGCTCCTAGCGCTGCTAAAGACTCTAAATGTGAGATTTAACACAACAGCTCCTAGCGCTGCTAAAGACTCTAAATGTGAGATTTAACACGACAGCTCCTAGCGCTGCTAAAGACTCCAAATGTGAGATTTAACACGACAGCTCCTGGCGCTACTAAAGACTCTAAATGTGAGATTTAACACGACAGCTCCTAGCGCTGCTAAAGACTCCAAATGTGAGATTTAACACGACAGCTCCTAGCGCTGCTAAAGACTCTAAATGTGAGATTTAACATGACAGCTCCTAGCGCTGCTAAAGACTCTAAATGTGAGATTTAACATGACAGCTCCTAGCGCTGCTAAAGACTCTAAATGTGAGATTTAACACGACAGCTCCTAGCGCTGCTAAAGACTCTAAATGTGAGATTTAACATGACAGCTCCCGGCGCTGCTAAAGACTCTAAATGTGAGATTTAACATGACAGCTCCTAGCGCTGCTAAAGACTCTAAATGTGAGATTTAACATGACAGCTCCTAGCGCTGCTAAAGACTCTAAATGTGAGATTTAACATGACAGCTCCCGGCGCTGCTAAAGACTCTAAATGTGAGATTTAACATGACAGCTCCCGGCGCTGCTAAAGACTCTAAATGTGAGATTTAACATGACAGCTCCTGGTGCTGCTAAAGACTCTAAATGTGAGATTTAACACGGCAGCTCCCGGCGCTGCTAAAGACTCTAAATGTGAGATTTAACACAACAGCTCCTAGCGCTGCTAAAGACTCTAAATGTGAGATTTAACACGACAGCTCCTAGCGCTGCTAAAGACTCCAAATGTGAGATTTAACACGACAGCTCCTAGCGCTGCTAAAGACTCTAAATGTGAGATTTAACACGGCAGCTCCTAGCGCTGCTAAAGACTCCAAATGTGAGATTTAACACGACAGCTCCTAGCGCTGCTAAAGACTCTAAATGTGAGATTTAACACGGCAGCTCCTAGCGCTGCTAAAGACTCTAAATGTGAGATTTAACATGACAGCTCCTGGTGCTGCTAAAGACTCTAAATGTGAGATTTAACACAACAGCTCCTAGCGCTGCTAAAGACTCTAAATGTGAGATTTAACACAACAGCTCCTAGCGCTGCTAAAGACTCTAAATGTGAGATTTAACACGACAGCTCCTAGCGCTGCTAAAGACTCCAAATGTGAGATTTAACACGACAGCTCCTGGCGCTACTAAAGACTCTAAATGTGAGATTTAACACGACAGCTCCTAGCGCTGCTAAAGACTCCAAATGTGAGATTTAACACGACAGCTCCTAGCGCTGCTAAAGACTCTAAATGTGAGATTTAACATGACAGCTCCTAGCGCTGCTAAAGACTCTAAATGTGAGATTTAACATGACAGCTCCTAGCGCTGCTAAAGACTCTAAATGTGAGATTTAACACGACAGCTCCTAGCGCTGCTAAAGACTCTAAATGTGAGATTTAACATGACAGCTCCTAGCGCTGCTAAAGACTCTAAATGTGAGATTTAACATGACAGCTCCTGGCGCTGCTAAAGACTCTAAATGTGAGATTTAACATAACAGCTCCTAGCGCTGCTAAAGACTGTGAGATTTTCTGTGGGGTTCACTAAACATTATCACTTGGGTCTCAGATAACCTCACAAATAGATCCTTTGTGAGAGCGATCATACAAAGGGGCATTAAACGCTCTGTAACATAAAACCACTTTATTTATTTCAGTATTTCCTTTAATTTAATAGTTTTCTAGGTCTGAGGATTGGAAGTGCACATCTGAGACTTCCCAGCCTAACCCTGCTACATGCAGTACATATAAACGAATGTGCCAGGGGTGATGGGGGCAATACAGACAATAATGGTGTTAATGTGCAGGAGCAGCACAGAACAGACAGTTGTTGTATGATGATTAATATAACAAAGCGCGCAGTGTGTGTGATGGGAATGGTGTATGATAGAGGCGCTCACACCTGGTACAGAAAGGAAGGCGTCAGGTGGTAATTCACCATCTCCTGGTGGAACACGGGTGTGAGGCTGCCAGACGTCGGAGGAACAATCCAGACCCAGTCAGCAGGGCAACCTCCGCGCAGGCGAGTCTCATGCTCCATGTGCTTCATGAACGACTCGGTAGCTGCATGATGGTCCACGATGGTCACCTTGTCACTCTGAGAATCACAGTGTCACCAAAAAGCACAGCGTCACCAAAAAGCACAGCGCAACGAAAAAGCACAGCGTCACCAAAAAGCACAGCGTCACCCAGAAACACAGCGTCACCCAGAAACACAGCGTCACCAAAAAGCACAGCGTCACCAAAAAGCACAGCGCAACCAAAAAGCACAGCGTCACCAAAAAGCACAGCGTCACCAAAAAGCACAGCGTCACCCAGAAACACAGCCACACCAAAAAGCACAGCGTCACCAAAAAGCACAGCGTCACCAAAAAGCACAGCGTCACCAAAAAGCACAGCGTCACCCAGAAACACAGCCACACCAAAAAGCACAGCCACACCAAAAAGCACAGCGTCACCAAAAAGCACAGCGTCACCCAGAAACACAGCCACACCAAAAAGCACAGCCACACCAAAAAGCACAGCGTCACCAAAAAGCACAGCGTCACCCAGAAACACAGCCACACCAAAAAGCACAGCCACACCAAAAAGCACAACCTCACCAAAAAGCACAGCGCAACCAAAAAGCACAGCGTCACCAAAAAGCACAGCGCAACCAAAAAGCACAGCGTCACCAAAAAGCACAGCGTCACCAAAAAGCACAGCGTCACCCAGAAACAGAGCGTCACCCAGAAACACAGCGTCACCCAGAAACACAGCGTCACCAAAAAGCACAGCGCAACCAAAAAGCACAGCGTCACCAAAAAGCACAGCGTCACCCAGAAACACAGCCACACCAAAAAGCACAGCGTCACCAAAAAGCACAGCGCAACCAAAAAGCACAGCGTCACCAAAAAGCACAGCGCAACCAAAAAGCACAGCGCAACCAAAAAGCACAGCGTCACCAAAAAGCACAGCGTCACCCAGAAACACAGCCACACCAAAAAGCACAGCGTCACCAAAAAGCACAGCGCAACCAAAAAGCACAGCGTCACCAAAAAGCACAGCGCAACCAAAAAGCACAGCGTCACCAAAAAGCACAGCGTCACCAAAAAGCACTGCGTCACCCAGAAACACAGCCACACCAAAAAGCACAACGTCACCAAAAAGCACAGCGTCACCCAGAAACACAGCCACACCAAAAAGCACTGCGTCACCCAGAAACACAGCCACACCAAAAAGCACAACGTCACCAAAAAGCACTGCGTCACCCAGAAACACAGCCACACCAAAAAGCACTGCGTCACCCAGAAACACAGCCACACCAAAAAGCACAGCGTCAACAAAGAGCACAGCGTCACCCAGAAACACAGCCACACCAAAAAGCACAACGTCACCAAAAAGCACAGCGTCACCCAGAAACACAGCCACACCAAAAAGCACAACGTCACCAAAAAGCACAGCGTCACCCAGAAACACAGCCACACCAAAAAGCACAACGTCACCAAAAAGCACAGCGTCACCCAGAAACACAGCGTCACCAAAAAGCACAGCGTCACCCAGAAGCAGAGCGTCATCTTGAAGCAGAGCGTCACCCAGAAACATAGCGTCACCCAGAAACACAGTCTCACCAAAAAGCACAACGTCACCAAAAAGCACAGCATCACCCAGAAACACAGCGTCACCAAAAAGCACAGCGTCACCAAAAAGCACAGCGTCACCCAGAAACACAGCCACACCAAAAAGCACAGCGTCACCAAAAAGCACAGTGTCACCCAGAAACACAGCCACACCAAAAAGCACAACGTCACCAAAAAGCACAGCATCACCCAGAAACACAGCCACACCAAAAAGCACAACGTCACCAAAAAGCACAGCGTCACCCAGAAACACAGCGTCACCAAAAAGCACAGCGTCATCCAGAAGCAGAGCGTCATCTTGAAGCACAGCGTCACCCAGAAACACAGTCTCACCAAAAAGCACAACGTCACCAAAAAGCACAGCATCACCCAGAAACACAGCGTCACCAAAAAGCACAGCGTCACCCAGAAACACAGCGTCACCAAAAAGCACAGCGTCACCCAGAAACACAGCTTCAAAAAAAAGCACAACGTCACCAAAAAGCACAGCATCACCCAGAAACACAGCGTCAACAAAAAGCACAGCATCACCCAGAAACACAGCGTCACCAAAAAGCACAGCATCACCCAGAAACACAGCGTCACCAAAAAGCACAGCGTCACCCAGAAACACAGCGTCACCAAAAAGCACATCATCACCCAGAAACACAGTGTCACCCAGAAACACAGCGTCACCCAGAAGCAGAGCATCACCCAGAAGCAGAGCGTCACCCAGAAGCAGAGCGTCACCCAGAAACACAGAGTCACCCAGAAGCAGAGCGTCGCCCAGAAACACAGTGTCAACAAAAAGCACAACGTCACCAAAAAGCACAGCATCACCCAGAAACACAACATCAACAAAAAGCACAGCGTCACCCAGAAACACAGTGTCACCCAGAAACACAGCGTCACCAAAAAGCACAGCGTCACCCAGAAACACAGCGTCACCCAGAAACACAGCGTCAACAAAAAGCACAGCGTCACCCAGAAACACAGCGTCACCAAAAAGCACAGCGTCACCCAGAAACACAGCGTCACCCAGAAACACAGAGTCACCCAGAAACACAGAGTCACCCAGAAACACAGCGTCACCCAGAAGCAGAGCGGCACCCAGAAGCAGAGCGGCACCCAGAAGCAGAGCGGCACCCAGAAGCACAGCGTCACCCAGAAGCAGAGCGTCACCCAGAAGCAGAGCGTCAACAAAAAGCACAACGTCACCAAAAAGCACAGCGTCACCCAAAAGCACAGCGTCACCCAAAAGCACAGCGTCACCCAAAAGCATAGCGTCACCCAAAAGCATAGCGTCACCCAAAAGCATAGCATCACCCAAAAGCATAGCGTCACCCAGAAGCATAGCGTCACCCAGAAGCATAGCGTCACCCAGAAGCATAGCGTCACCCAGAAGCATAGCGTCACCCAGAAGCATAGCGTCACCCAGAAGCACAGACAGAAGATTATTGGTTTTGTACTGGGCTAAGACTGTGTAAGATGTTCCTCATCCTTACATCAGCACACAAGCATGACCTCTTGTTCTGTCACTTCTCATTCCCCATAATGCCCTTCCCTGGCTTCCCCTGCCCCTGGGCTATAGACAGGCAAGTGAGTTTACCCTCTTCGGGACACAAACTAATGTTTATGTGTAGTAAAAATCAAAACTGCAATACACTCCCCTTTTCTTCTTATTCAACTCTGAAAATTGATGGTTTCCCAATTCTGAGAAATAGAAGTGCAGACAGCATATTTTTCAAGCTTAACCCTGCTACATATCTGTAGCTAACTGACCTCAGCAGAGGTGATAAGATAACATAGTACAATGTAACAAAATGACCATGTGGTGTCTGCTTCAGTAATGGGCTCCTACAATGAGGCACAAGGTAGGGGAGTGTATCTATTGTAAAACAAGGTGTTAATCAGACAGACAGACAGACAGCCTCATCTAGTATGTTACTTTATAGCAGGAACATTCTGTAATGATGCCCCTTGTAGCATCTAATGCTCTTCTGCACCTCCTGTAACCAGTGAGAGATCACACCAGGGTCACTTACCTGATAGCTGTGTAACACAGCAATATTAATCTCAAGAGCAGCTTTGTCCTTCCACAGAGAGGACGTCTTCTTGGTGTCCAGCCCCAGACGTTTCGCCACCTCCTGGGAACAGTGACAAATACCAGAGATGTGAAATGGTAGAACAGATTCAGTTGTGTCATGTGCCAGCTTGGTTTATTAATTGTAACAATGACTGTATACTAAAGGCCACAGTGCAACAGCCAATGTATGTTATCCTTCTATACAGTCAGTACTCTATGGGACATTACATAACTTGCTACAGCAGTAACAACATGCGTCAGTGCAAGTAACAAATCTATGCTGATTCTGTAACATGCCTATTACTGGATCTGACCAATAATAAGTACATCACTGCCCCATCTGACCAATAATATAAGTACATCAGTGCCCCATCTGACCAATAATATAAGTACATCAGTGCCCCACCTGACCAATAATATAAGTACATCAGTGCCCCATCTGACCAATAATATAAGTACATCAGTGCCCCATCTGACCAATAATATAAGTACATCAGTGCCCCATCTGACCAATAATAAGTACATCAGTGCCCCATCTGACCAATAATATAAGTACATCAGTACCCCATCTGACCAATAATATAAGTACATCACTGCCCCATCTGACCAATAATATAAGTACATCAGTGCCCCACCTGACCAATAATATAAGTACATCAGTGCCCCACCTGACCAATAATATAAGTACATCAGTGCCCCACCTGACCAATAATATAAGTACATCAGTGCCCCACCTGACCAATAATATAAGTACATCAGTGCCCCATCTGACCAATAATATAAGTACATCAGTGCCCCATCTGACCAATAATATAAGTACATCAGTGCCCCATCTGACCAATAATATAAGTACATCAGTGCCCCATCTGACCAATAATATAAGTACATCAGTGCCCCATCTGACCAATAATAAGTACATCAGTGCCCCATCTGACCAATAATATAAGTACATCAGTACCCCATCTGACCAATAATATAAGTACATCACTGCCCCATCTGACCAATAATATAAGTACATCAGTGCCCCATCTGACCAATAATATAAGTACATCAGCGCCCCATGTGACCAATAATATAAGTACATCAGTGCCCCATCTGACCAATAATATAAGTACATCAGTGCCCCATCTGACCAATAATATAAGTACATTAGTGCCCCATCTGACCAATAATATAAGTACATCAGTGCCCCATCTGACCAATAATATAAGTACATCAGTGCCCCATCTGACCAATAATATAAGTACATCAGTGCCCCATCTGACCAATAATATAAGTACATCAGTGCCCCATCTGACCAATAATATAAGTACATCAGTGCTCCATCTGACCAATAATATAAGTACATCAGTGCCCCATCTGACCAATAATATAAGTACATCAGTGCCCCATCTGACCAATAATATAAGTACATCAGTGCTCCATCTGACCAATAATATAAGTACATCAGTGCTCCATCTGACCAATAATATAAGTACATCAGTGCCCCATCTGACCAATAATATAAGTACATCAGTGCCCCATCTGACCAATAATATAAGTACATCAGTGCCCCATCTGACCAATAATATAAGTACATCAGTGCCCCATCTGACCAATAATATAAGTACATCAGTGCCCCATCTGACCAATAATATAAGTACATCAGTGCCCCCATCTGACCAATAATATAAGTACATCAGTGCTCCATCTGACCAATAATATAAGTACATCAGTGCCCCATCTGACCAATAATATAAGAACATCAGTGCCCCATCTGACCAATAATATAAGTACATCAGTGCCCCATCTGACCAATATTATAAGTACATCAGTACCCCATCTGACCAATAATATAAGTACATCAGTGCTCCATCTGACCAATAATATAAGTACATCAGTGCTCCACCTGACCAATAATATAAGTACATCAGTGCCCCATGTGACCAATAATATAAGTACATCAGTGCCCCATCTGACTAATAATATAAGTACATCAGTGCCCCATCTGACCAATAATATAAGTACATCAGTGCCCCATCTGACCAATAATATAAGTACATCAGTGCCCCATCTGACCAATAATATAAGTACATCAGTGCCCCATCTGACCAATAATATAAGTACATCAGTGCCCCATGTGACCAATAATAAAAGTACATCAGTGCCCCATCTGACCAATAATATAAGTACATCAGTGCCCCATCTGACCAATAATATAAGTACATCAGTGCCCCATCTGACCAATAATATAAGTACATCAGTGCCCCATCTGACCAATAATATAAGTACATCAGTACCCCATCTGACCAATAATATAAGTACATCAGTGCCCCATCTGACCAATAATATAAGTACATCAGTGCCCCATCTGACCAATAATATAAGTACATCAGTACCCCATCTGACCAATAATATAAGTACATCAGTGCCCCATCTGACCAATAATATAAGTACATCAGTGCCCCATGTGACCAATAATATAAGTACATCAGTGCCCCATGTGACCAATAATATAAGTACATCAGTGCCCCATCTGACCAATAATATAAGTACATCAGTGCCCCATGTGACCAATAATATAAATACATCAGTACCCCATCTGCCCAATAATATAAGTACATCAGTGCCCCATCTGACCAATAATATAAGTACATCAGTGCCCCATCTGACCAATAATATAAGTACATCAGTGACCCATCAGACCAATAATATAAGTACATCAGTGCCCCATCTGACCAATAATATAAGTACATCAGTGCCCCACCTGACCAATAATATAAGTACATCAGTGCCCCATGTGACCAATAATATAAGTACATCAGTGCCCCATCTGACCAATAATATAAGTTAATCAGTGCCCCATCTGACTAATAATATAAGTACATCAGTGCCCCATCTGACCAATAATATAAGTACATCAGTACCCCATCTGACCAATAATATAAGTACATCAGTGCCCCATGTGACCAATAATATAAGTACATCAGTGCCCCATCTGACCAATAATATAAGTACATCTGTGCCCCATCTGACTAATAATATAAGTACATCAGTGCCCCATGTGACCAATAATATAAGTACATCAGTGCCCCATGTGACCAATAATATAAGTACATCAGTGCCCCATCTGACCAATAATATAAGTACATCAGTGCCCCATGTGACCAATAATATAAGTACATCAGTGCCCCATGTGACCAATAATATAAGTACATCAGCGCTCCATCTGACCAATAATATAAGTACCTCAGTGCCCCATGTGACCAATAATATAAGTACATCAGTGCCCCATCTGACTAATAATATAAGTACATCAGTGCCCCATGTGACCAATAATATAAGTACATCAGTGCCCCATCTGACCAATAATATAAGTACATCAGTGCCCCATCTGACCAATAATATAAGTACATCAGTGCTCCATGTGACCAATAATATAAGTACATCAGTGCCCCGTGTGACCAATAATATAAGTACATCAGTGCCCCATCTGACTAATAATATAAGTACATCAGTGCCCCATCTGACCAATAATATAAGTACATCAGTGCCCCATCTGACCAATAATATAAGTACATCAGTGCCCCATGTGACTAATAATATAAGTACATCAGTGCTCCATCTGACCAATAATATAAGTACATCAGTGCCCCATGTGACCAATAATATAAGTACATCAGCGCCCCATGTGACCAATAATATAAGTACATCAGTGCCCCATCTGACCAATAATATAAGTACATCAGTGCCCCATCTGACCAATAATATAAGTACATCAGTGCCCCATCTGACCAATAATATAAGTACATCAGTGCCCCATCTGACCAATAATATAAGTACATCAGTACCCCATCTGACCAATAATATAAGTACATCAGTGCTCCATGTGACCAATAATATAAGTACATCAGTGCCCCATGTGACCAATAATATAAGTACATCAGTGCCCCATCTGACCAATAATATAAGTACATCAGTGCCCCATCTGACCAATAATATAAGTACATCAGTGCCCCATCTGACCAATAATATAAGTACATCAGTGCCCCATCTGACCAATAATATAAGTACATCAGTGCTCCATGTGACCAATAATATAAGTACATCAGTGCCCCATCTGACCAATAATATAAGTACATCAGTGCCCCATCTGACCAATAATATAAGTACATCAGTGCCCCATCTGACCAATAATATAAGTACATCAGTGCTCCATCTGACCAATAATATAAGTACATCAGTGCCCCATCAGACCAATAATATAAGTACATCAGTACCCCATCTGACCAATAATATAAGTACATCAGTGCCCCATCTGACCAATAATATAAGTACATCAGTGCCCCATCTGACTAATAATATAAGTACATCAGTGCCCCACCTGACCAATAATATAAGTACATCAGTGCCCCACCTGACCAATAATATAAGTACATCAGTGCCCCATCTGACCAATAATATAAGTACATCAGTGCCCCATCTGACCAATAATATAAGTACATCAGTACCCCATCTGACCAATAATATAAGTACATCAGTGCCCCATCTGACCAATAATATAAGTACATCAGTGCCCCACCTGACCAATAATATAAGTACATCAGTGCCCCATGTGACCAATAATAAGTACATCAGTGCCCCATCTGACCAATAATATAAGTACATCAGTGCCCCATCTGACCAATAATATAAGTACATCAGTGCCCCATCTGACCAATAATATAAGTACATCAGTGCCCCATCTGACCAATAATATAAGTACATCAGTGCTCCATGTGACCAATAATATAAGTACATCAGTACCCCATCTGACCAATAATATAAGTACATCAGTGCCCCATCTGACCAATAATATAAGTACATCAGTGCCCCATCTGACCAATAATATAAGTACATCAGTGCCCCATCTGACCAATAATATAAGTACATCAGTGCCCCACCTGACCAATAATATAAGTACATCAGTGCCCCACCTGACCAATAATATAAGTACATCAGTGCCCCACCTGACCAATAATATAAGTACATCAGTGCCCCATCTGACCAATAATATAAGTACATCAGTGCCCCATCTGACCAATAATATAAGTACATCAGTGCTCCATGTGACCAATAATATAAGTACATCAGTACCCCATCTGACCAATAATATAAGTACATCAGTGCCCCATCTGACCAATAATATAAGTACATCAGTGCCCCATCTGACCAATAATATAAGTACATCAGTGCTCCATGTGACCAATAATATAAGTACATCAGTGCCCCATCTGACCAATAATATAAGTACATCAGTGCCCCATGTGACCAATAATATAAGTACATCAGTGCCCCATCTGACCAATAATATAAGTACATCAGTGCTCCATCTGACCAATAATATAAGTACATCAGTGCCCCATCTGACTAATAATATAAGTACATCAGTGCTCCATGTGACCAATAATATAAGTACATCAGTGCCCCATCTGACCAATAATATAAGTACATCAGTGCCCCATCTGACTAATAATATAAGTACATCAGTGCTCCATCTGACCAATAATATAAGTACATCAGTGCCCCATCTGACCAATAATATAAGTACATCAGTGCCCCATCTGACTAATAATATAAGTACATCAGTGCTCCATGTGACCAATAATATAAGTACATCAGTGCTCCATCTGACCAATAATATAAGTACATCAGTGCCCCATCTGACTAATAATATAAGTACATCAGTGCTCCATGTGACCAATAATATAAGTACATCAGTGCCCCATCTGACCAATAATATAAGTACATCAGTGCCCCATCTGACCAATAATATAAGTACATCAGTGCCCCATCTGACCAATAATATAAGTACATCAGTGCCCCATCTGACCAATAATATAAGTACATCAGTGCCCCACCTGACCAATAATATAAGTACATCAGTGCCCCATCTGACCAATAATATAAGTACATCAGTGCCCCATCTGACCAATAATATAAGTACATCAGTGCCCCATCTGACCAATAATAAGTACATCAGTGCCCCATCTGACCAATAATATAAGTACATCAGTACCCCATCTGACCAATAATATAAGTACATCACTGCCCCATCTGACCAATAATATAAGTACATCAGTGCCCCACCTGACCAATAATATAAGTACATCAGTGCCCCACCTGACCAATAATATAAGTACATCAGTGCCCCACCTGACCAATAATATAAGTACATCAGTGCCCCACCTGACCAATAATATAAGTACATCAGTGCCCCATCTGACCAATAATATAAGTACATCAGTGCCCCATCTGACCAATAATATAAGTACATCAGTGCCCCATCTGACCAATAATATAAGTACATCAGTGCCCCATCTGACCAATAATATAAGTACATCAGTGCCCCATCTGACCAATAATAAGTACATCAGTGCCCCATCTGACCAATAATATAAGTACATCAGTACCCCATCTGACCAATAATATAAGTACATCACTGCCCCATCTGACCAATAATATAAGTACATCAGTGCCCCATCTGACCAATAATATAAGTACATCAGCGCCCCATGTGACCAATAATATAAGTACATCAGTGCCCCATCTGACCAATAATATAAGTACATCAGTGCCCCATCTGACCAATAATATAAGTACATTAGTGCCCCATCTGACCAATAATATAAGTACATCAGTGCCCCATCTGACCAATAATATAAGTACATCAGTGCCCCATCTGACCAATAATATAAGTACATCAGTGCCCCATCTGACCAATAATATAAGTACATCAGTGCCCCATCTGACCAATAATATAAGTACATCAGTGCTCCATCTGACCAATAATATAAGTTCATCAGTGCCCCATCTGACCAATAATATAAGTACATCAGTGCCCCATCTGACCAATAATATAAGTACATCAGTGCTCCATCTGACCAATAATATAAGTACATCAGTGCTCCATCTGACCAATAATATAAGTACATCAGTGCCCCATCTGACCAATAATATAAGTACATCAGTGCCCCATCTGACCAATAATATAAGTACATCAGTGCCCCATCTGACCAATAATATAAGTACATCAGTGCCCCATCTGACCAATAATATAAGTACATCAGTGCCCCATCTGACCAATAATATAAGTACATCAGTGCCCCATCTGACCAATAATATAAGTACATCAGTGCTCCATCTGACCAATAATATAAGTACATCAGTGCCCCATCTGACCAATAATATAAGAACATCAGTGCCCCATCTGACCAATAATATAAGTACATCAGTGCCCCATCTGACCAATAATATAAGTACATCAGTGCCCCATCTGACCAATAATATAAGTACATCAGTGCCCCATGTGACCAATAATAAAAGTACATCAGTGCCCCATCTGACCAATAATATAAGTACATCAGTGCCCCATCTGACCAATAATATAAGTACATCAGTGCCCCATCTGACCAATAATATAAGTACATCAGTGCCCCATCTGACCAATAATATAAGTACATCAGTACCCCATCTGACCAATAATATAAGTACATCAGTGCCCCATCTGACCAATAATATAAGTACATCAGTGCCCCATCTGACCAATAATATAAGTACATCAGTACCCCATCTGACCAATAATATAAGTACATCAGTGCCCCATCTGACCAATAATATAAGTACATCAGTGCCCCATGTGACCAATAATATAAGTACATCAGTGCCCCATGTGACCAATAATATAAGTACATCAGTGCCCCATCTGACCAATAATATAAGTACATCAGTGCCCCATGTGACCAATAATATAAATACATCAGTACCCCATCTGACCAATAATATAAGTACATCAGTGCCCCATCTGACCAATAATATAAGTACATCAGTGCCCCATCTGACCAATAATATAAGTACATCAGTGACCCATCAGACCAATAATATAAGTACATCAGTGCCCCATCTGACCAATAATATAAGTACATCAGTGCCCCACCTGACCAATAATATAAGTACATCAGTGCCCCATGTGACCAATAATATAAGTACATCAGTGCCCCATCTGACCAATAATATAAGTTAATCAGTGCCCCATCTGACTAATAATATAAGTACATCAGTGCCCCATCTGACCAATAATATAAGTACATCAGTACCCCATCTGACCAATAATATAAGTACATCAGTGCCCCATGTGACCAATAATATAAGTACATCAGTGCCCCATCTGACCAATAATATAAGTACATCTGTGCCCCATCTGACTAATAATATAAGTACATCAGTGCCCCATGTGACCAATAATATAAGTACATCAGTGCCCCATGTGACCAATAATATAAGTACATCAGTGCCCCATCTGACCAATAATATAAGTACATCAGTGCCCCATGTGACCAATAATATAAGTACATCAGTGCCCCATGTGACCAATAATATAAGTACATCAGCGCTCCATCTGACCAATAATATAAGTACCTCAGTGCCCCATGTGACCAATAATATAAGTACATCAGTGCCCCATCTGACTAATAATATAAGTACATCAGTGCCCCATGTGACCAATAATATAAGTACATCAGTGCCCCATCTGACCAATAATATAAGTACATCAGTGCCCCATCTGACCAATAATATAAGTACATCAGTGCTCCATGTGACCAATAATATAAGTACATCAGTGCCCCGTGTGACCAATAATATAAGTACATCAGTGCCCCATCTGACTAATAATATAAGTACATCAGTGCCCCATCTGACCAATAATATAAGTACATCAGTGCCCCATCTGACCAATAATATAAGTACATCAGTGCCCCATGTGACTAATAATATAAGTACATCAGTGCTCCATCTGACCAATAATATAAGTACATCAGTGCCCCATCTGACCAATAATATAAGTACATCAGCGCCCCATGTGACCAATAATATAAGTACATCAGTGCCCCATCTGACCAATAATATAAGTACATCAGTGCCCCATCTGACCAATAATATAAGTACATCAGTGCCCCATCTGACCAATAATATAAGTACATCAGTACCCCATCTGACCAATAATATAAGTACATCAGTGCTCCATGTGACCAATAATATAAGTACATCAGTGCCCCATGTGACCAATAATATAAGTACATCAGTGCCCCCATCTGACCAATAATATAAGTACATCAGTGCCCCATCTGACCAATAATATAAGTACATCAGTGCCCCATCTGACCAATAATATAAGTACATCAGTGCCCCATCTGACCAATAATATAAGTACATCAGTGCTCCATGTGACCAATAATATAAGTACATCAGTGCCCCATCTGACCAATAATATAAGTACATCAGTGCCCCATCTGACCAATAATATAAGTACATCAGTGCCCCATCTGACCAATAATATAAGTACATCAGTGCTCCATCTGACCAATAATATAAGTACATCAGTGCCCCATCAGACCAATAATATAAGTACATCAGTACCCCATCTGACCAATAATATAAGTACATCAGTGCCCCATCTGACCAATAATATAAGTACATCAGTGCCCCATCTGACTAATAATATAAGTACATCAGTGCCCCACCTGACCAATAATATAAGTACATCAGTGCCCCACCTGACCAATAATATAAGTACATCAGTGCCCCATCTGACCAATAATATAAGTACATCAGTGCCCCATCTGACCAATAATATAAGTACATCAGTACCCCATCTGACCAATAATATAAGTACATCAGTGCCCCATCTGACCAATAATATAAGTACATCAGTGCCCCACCTGACCAATAATATAAGTACATCAGTGCCCCATGTGACCAATAATAAGTACATCAGTGCCCCATCTGACCAATAATATAAGTACATCAGTGCCCCATCTGACCAATAATATAAGTACATCAGTGCCCCATCTGACCAATAATATAAGTACATCAGTGCCCCATCTGACCAATAATATAAGTACATCAGTGCTCCATGTGACCAATAATATAAGTACATCAGTACCCCATCTGACCAATAATATAAGTACATCAGTGCCCCATCTGACCAATAATATAAGTACATCAGTGCCCCATCTGACCAATAATATAAGTACATCAGTGCCCCATCTGACCAATAATATAAGTACATCAGTGCCCCACCTGACCAATAATATAAGTACATCAGTGCCCCACCTGACCAATAATATAAGTACATCAGTGCCCCATCTGACCAATAATATAAGTACATCAGTGCCCCATCTGACCAATAATATAAGTACATCAGTGCCCCTTCTGACCAATAATATAAGTACATCAGTGCTCCATGTGACCAATAATATAAGTACATCAGTACCCCATCTGACCAATAATATAAGTACATCAGTGCCCCATCTGACCAATAATATAAGTACATCAGTGCCCCATCTGACCAATAATATAAGTACATCAGTGCTCCATGTGACCAATAATATAAGTACATCAGTGCCCCATCTGACCAATAATATAAGTACATCAGTGCCCCATGTGACCAATAATATAAGTACATCAGTGCCCCATCTGACCAATAATATAAGTACATCAGTGCTCCATCTGACCAATAATATAAGTACATCAGTGCCCCATCTGACTAATAATATAAGTACATCAGTGCTCCATGTGACCAATAATATAAGTACATCAGTGCCCCATCTGACCAATAATATAAGTACATCAGTGCCCCATCTGACTAATAATATAAGTACATCAGTGCTCCATGTGACCAATAATATAAGTACATCAGTGCCCCATCTGACCAATAATATAAGTACATCAGTGCCCCATCTGACTAATAATATAAGTACATCAGTGCTCCATGTGACCAATAATATAAGTACATCAGTGCTCCATCTGACCAATAATATAAGTACATCAGTGCCCCATCTGACTAATAATATAAGTACATCAGTGCTCCATGTGACCAATAATATAAGTACATCAGTGCCCCATCTGACCAATAATATAAGTACATCAGTGCCCCATCTGACCAATAATATAAGTACATCAGTGCCCCATCTGACCAATAATATAAGTACATCAGTGCCCCATCTGACCAATAATATAAGTACATCAGTGCCCCATCTGACTAATAATATAAGTACATCAGTGCTCCATCTGACCAATAATATAAGTACATCAGTGCCCCATCTGACCAATAATATAAGTACATCAGTGCTCCATCTGACCAATAATATAAGTACATCAGTGCCCCATCTGACCAATAATATAAGTACATCAGTGCCCCATCTGACCAATAATATAAGTACATCAGTGCCCCATCTGACCAATAATATAAGTACATCAGTGCTCCATGTGACCAATAATATAAGTACATCAGTACCCCATCTGACCAATAATATAAGTACATCAGTGCCCCATCTGACCAATAATATAAGTACATCAGTGCCCCATCTGACCAATAATATAAGTACATCAGTGCTCCATGTGACCAATAATATAAGTACATCAGTGCCCCATCTGACCAATAATATAAGTACATCAGTGCCCCATGTGACCAATAATATAAGTACATCAGTGCCCCATCTGACCAATAATATAAGTACATCAGTGCTCCATCTGACCAATAATATAAGTACATCAGTGCCCCATCTGACTAATAATATAAGTACATCAGTGCTCCATGTGACCAATAATATAAGTACATCAGTGCCCCATCTGACCAATAATATAAGTACATCAGTGCCCCATCTGACTAATAATATAAGTACATCAGTGCTCCATGTGACCAATAATATAAGTACATCAGTGCCCCATCTGACCAATAATATAAGTACATCAGTGCCCCATCTGACTAATAATATAAGTACATCAGTGCTCCATGTGACCAATAATATAAGTACATCAGTGCTCCATCTGACCAATAATATAAGTACATCAGTGCCCCATCTGACTAATAATATAAGTACATCAGTGCTCCATGTGACCAATAATATAAGTACATCAGTGCCCCATCTGACCAATAATATAAGTACATCAGTGCCCCATCTGACCAATAATATAAGTACATCAGTGCCCCATCTGACCAATAATATAAGTACATCAGTGCCCCATCTGACCAATAATATAAGTACATCAGTGCCCCATCTGACTAATAATATAAGTACATCAGTGCTCCATCTGACCAATAATATAAGTACATCAGTGCCCCATCTGACCAATAATATAAGTACATCAGTGCTCCATCTGACCAATAATATAAGTACATCAGTGCCCCATCTGACCAATAATATAAGTACATCAGTGCCCCATCTGACCAATAATATAAGTACATCAGTGCCCCATCTGACCAATAATATAAGTACATCAGTGCCCCATGTGACCAATAATATAAGTACATCAGTGCCCCATCTGACCAATAATATAAGTACATCAGTGCCCCATGTGACCAATAATATAAGTACATCAGTGCCCCATGTGACCAATAATATAAGTACATCAGTGCCCCATCTGACCAATAATATAAGTACATCAGTGCCCCATGTGACCAATAATATAAGTACATCAGTGCCCCATCTGACCAATAATATAAGTACATCAGTGCCCCATCTGACTAATAATATAAGTACATCAGTGCCCCATCTGACCAATAATATAAGTACATCAGTGCCCCATCTGACCAATAATATAAGTACATCAGTGCCCCATCTGACCCAATAATATAAGTACATCAGTGCCCCATGTGACCAATAATATAAGTACATCAGTGCCCCATGTGACCAATAATATAAGTACATCAGTGCCCCATGTGACCAATAATATAAGTACATCAGTGCCCCATGTGACCAATAATATAAGTACATCAGTGCCCCATCTGACTAATAATATAAGTACATCAGTACCCCACCTGACCAATAATATAAGTACATCAGTGCCCCATGTGACCAATAATATAAGTACATCAGTGCCCCATCTGACTAATAATATAAGTACATCAGTGCCCCATCTGACTAATAATATAAGTACATCAGTGCCCCATCTGACTAATAATATAAGTACATCAGTACCCCATCTGACCAATAATATAAGTACATCACTGCCCCATCTGACCAATAATATAAGTACATCAGTGCTCCATGTGACCAATAATATAAGTACATCAGTGCCCCATGTGACCAATAATATAAGTACATCAGTGCCCCATCTGACTAATAATATAAGTACATCAGTGCTCCATGTCACCAATAATATAAGTACATCAGTGCCCCATGTGACCAATAATATAAGTACATCAGTGCCCCATCTGACTAATAATATAAGTACATCAGTGCCCCATCTGACTAATAATATAAGTACATCAGTGCCCCATGTGACCAATAATATAAGTACATCAGTGCCCCATCTGACTAATAATATAAGTACATCAGTACCCCATGTTGCCAGGGAGATATAGAGCGCACTACATTCTTACCCACCATGAACAAATAGCCAGAATCACAGCCTCCCACTGCACAAGGCTATGAAGGCTGCACAAGGCTATGAAGGCTGGTTAGTATATGAAGGCTGCACAAGGCTATGAAGGCTGCACAAGGCTATGAAGGCTGGTTAGTATATGAAGGCTGCACAAGGCTATGAAGGCTGCACAAGGCTATGAAGGCTGGTTAGTATATGTAGGCTGCACAAGGCTATGAAGGCTGGTTAGTATATGAAGGCTGCACAAGGCTATGAAGGCTGGTTAGGATATGTAGGCTGCACAAGGCTATGAAGGCTGGTTAGTATATGTAGGCTGCACAAGGGGATGAAGGCTGGTTAGTATATGAAGGCTGGTTAGTATATGAAGGCTGCACAAGGCTATGAAGGCTGGTTAGTATATGAAGGCTGCACAAGGGGATGAAGGCTGGTTAGTATATGAAGGCTGCACAAGGCTATGAAGGCTGGTTAGTATATGAAGGCTGCACAAGGCTATGAAGGCTGGTTAGTATATGAAGGCTGGTTAGTATATGAAGGCTGCACAAGGCTATGAAGGCTGGTTAGTATATGAAGGCTGCACAAGGCTATGAAGGCTGGTTAGTATATGAAGGCTGCACAAGGCTATGAAGGCTGGTTAGTATATGAAGGCTGCACAAGGCTATGAAGGCTGGTTAGTATATGAAGGCTGCACAAGGCTATGAAGGCTGGTTAGTATATGAAGGCTGGTTAGTATATGAAGGCTGGTTAGTATATGAAGGCTGGTTAGTATATGAAGGCTGCACAAGGCTATGAAGGCTGGTTAGTATATGAAGGCTGCACAAGGCTATGAAGGCTGGTTAGTATATGTAGGCTGCACAAGGCTATGAAGGCTGGTTAGTATATGTAGGCTGCACAAGGCTATGAAGGCTGGTTAGTATATGAAGGCTGGTTAGTATATGAAGGCTGGTTAGTATATGAAGGCTGCACAAGGCTATGAAGGCTGGTTAGTATATGAAGGCTGCACAAGGCTATGAAGGCTGGTTAGTATATGAAGGCTGCACAAGGCTATGAAGGCTGGTTAGTATATGAAGGCTGCACAAGGCTATGAAGGCTGGTTAGTATATGAAGGCTGCACAAGGCTATGAAGGCTGGTTAGTATATGAAGCCTGGTTAGTATATGAAGGCTGCACAAGGCTATGAAGGCTGGTTAGGATATGAAGGCTGCACAAGGCTATGAAGGCTGGTTAGTATATGTAGGCTGCACAAGGCTATGAAGGCTGGTTAGTATATGAAGGCTGCACAAGGCTATGAAGGCTGGTTAGTATATGAAGGCTGCACAAGGCTATGAAGGCTGGTTAGTATATGAAGGCTGCACAAGGCTATGAAGACTGGTTAGTATATGAAGGCTGCACAAGGCTATGAAGGCTGGTTAGTATATGAAGGCTGCACAAGGCTATGAAGGCTGGTTAGTATATGAAGGCTTCACAAGGCTATGAAGGCTGGTTAGTATATGAAGGCTGGTTAGTATATGAAGGCTGCACAAGGCTATGAAGGCTGGTTAGTATATGAAGGCTGCACAAGGCTATGAAGGCTGGTTAGTATATGAAGGCTGGTTAGTATATGAAGGCTGGTTAGTATATGAAGGCTGCACAAGGCTATGAAGGCTGGTTAGTATATGAAGGCTGCACAAGGCTATGAAGGCTGGTTAGTATATGAAGGCTGCACAAGGCTATGAAGGCTGGTTAGTATATGAAGGCTGCACAAGGCTATGAAGGCTGGTTAGTATATGAAGGCTGCACAAGGCTATGAAGACTGGTTAGTATATGAAGGCTGCACAAGGCTATGAAGGCTGGTTAGTATATGAAGGCTGCACAAGGCTATGAAGGCTGGTTAGTATATGAAGGCTTCACAAGGCTATGAAGGCTGGTTAGTATATGAAGGCTGGTTAGTATATGAAGGCTGCACAAGGCTATGAAGGCTGGTTAGTATATGAAGGCTGCACAAGGCTATGAAGGCTGGTTAGTATATGAAGGCTGGTTAGTATATGAAGGCTGGTTAGTATATGAAGGCTGCACAAGGCTATGAAGGCTGGTTAGTATATGAAGGCTGCACAAGGCTATGAAGGCTGGTTAGTATATGAAGGCTGCACAAGGCTATGAAGGCTGGTTAGTATATGAAGGCTGGTTAGTATATGAAGGCTGCACAAGGCTATGAAGGCTGGTTAGTATATGAAGGCTGCACAAGGCTATGAAGGCTGGTTAGTATATGAAGGCTGCACAAGGCTATGAAGGCTGGTTAGTATATGAAGGCTGCACAAGGCTATGAAGGCTGGTTAGTATATGAAGGCTGCACAAGGCTATGAAGGCTGGTTAGTATATGAAGGCTGCACAAGGCTATGAAGGCTGGTTAGTATATGAAGGCTGGTTAGTATATGAAGGCTGCACAAGGCTATGAAGGCTGGTTAGTATATGAAGGCTGGTTAGTATATGAAGGCTGCACAAGGCTATGAAGGCTGGTTAGTATATGAAGGCTGCACAAGGCTATGAAGGCTGGTTAGTATATGAAGGCTGCACAAGGCTATGAAGGCTGGTTAGTATATGAAGGCTGGTTAGTATATGAAGGCTGCACAAGGCTATGAAGGCTGGTTAGTATATGAAGGCTGGTTAGTATATGAAGGCTGCACAAGGCTATGAAGGTTGGTTAGTATATGAAGGCTGGTTAGTATATGAAGGCTGGTTAGTATATGAAGGCTGCACAAGGCTATGAAGGCTGGTTAGTATATGAAGGCTGCACAAGGCTATGAAGGCTGGTTAGTATATGAAGGCTGCACAAGGCTATGAAGGCTGGTTAGTATATGAAGGCTGCACAAGGCTATGAAGACTGGTTAGTATATGAAGGCTGCACAAGGCTATGAAGGCTGGTTAGTATATGAAGGCTGGTTAGTATATGAAGGCTGCACAAGGCTATGAAGGCTGGTTAGTATATGAAGGCTGCACAAGGCTATGAAGGCTGGTTAGTATATGTAGGCTGCACAAGGCTATGAAGGCTGGTTAGTATATGAAGGCTGCACAAGGCTATGAAGGCTGGTTAGTATATGAAGGCTGCACAAGGCTATGAAGGTTGGTTAGTATATGAAGGCTGGTTAGTATATGAAGGCTGCACAAGGCTATGAAGGCTGGTTAGTATATGTAGGCTGCACAAGGCTATGAAGGCTGGTTAGTATATGAAGGCTGCACAAGGCTATGAAGGTTGGTTAGTATATGAAGGCTGGTTAGTATATGAAGGCTGGTTAGTATATGAAGGCTGGTTAGTATATGAAGGCTGCACAAGGCTATGAAGGCTGGTTAGTATATGTAGGCTGCACAAGGCTATGAAGGCTGGTTAGTATATGAAGGCTGGTTAGTATATGAAGGCTGGTTAGTATATGAAGGCTGCACAAGGCTATGAAGGCTGGTTAGTATATGAAGGCTGCACAAGGCTATGAAGGCTGGTTAGTATATGAAGGCTGCACAAGGCTATGAAGGCTGGTTAGTATATGAAGGCTGCACAAGGCTATGAAGGTTGGTTAGTATATGAAGGCTGGTTAGTATATGAAGGCTGCACAAGGCTATGAAGGCTGGTTAGTATATGTAGGCTGCACAAGGCTATGAAGGCTGGTTAGTATATGAAGGCTGCACAAGGCTATGAAGGCTGGTTAGTATATGAAGGCTGCACAAGGCTATGAAGGTTGGTTAGTATATGAAGGCTGGTTAGTATATGAAGGCTGCACAAGGGTATGAAGGCTGGTTAGTATATGAAGGCTGCACAAGGCTATGAAGGCTGGTTAGTATATGAAGGCTGCACAAGGCTATGAAGGCTGGTTAGTATATGTAGGCTGCACAAGGCTATGAAGGCTGGTTAGTATATGAAGGCTGCACAAGGCTATGAAGGCTGGTTAGTATATGAAGGCTGGTTAGTATATGAAGGCTGCACAAGGCTATGAAGGCTGGTTAGTATATGAAGGCTGGTTAGTATATGAAGGCTGCACAAGGCTATGAAGGTTGGTTAGTATATGAAGGCTGGTTAGTATATGAAGGCTGGTTAGTATATGAAGGCTGGTTAGTATATGAAGGCTGCACAAGGCTATGAAGGCTGGTTAGTATATGAAGGCTGCACAAGGCTATGAAGGCTGGTTAGTATATGAAGGCTGCACAAGGCTATGAAGGCTGGTTAGTATATGAAGGCTGGTTAGTATATGAAGGCTGCACAAGGCTATGAAGGCTGGTTAGTATATGAAGGCTGCACAAGGCTATGAAGGCTGGTTAGTATATGTAGGCTGCACAAGGCTATGAAGGCTGGTTAGTATATGAAGGCTGCACAAGGCTATGAAGGCTGGTTAGTATATGAAGGCTGCACAAGGCTATGAAGGTTGGTTAGTATATGAAGGCTGGTTAGTATATGAAGGCTGCACAAGGCTATGAAGGCTGGTTAGTATATGTAGGCTGCACAAGGCTATGAAGGCTGGTTAGTATATGAAGGCTGCACAAGGCTATGAAGGTTGGTTAGTATATGAAGGCTGGTTAGTATATGAAGGCTGGTTAGTATATGAAGGCTGGTTAGTATATGAAGGCTGCACAAGGCTATGAAGGCTGGTTAGTATATGAAGGCTGGTTAGTATATGAAGGCTGGTTAGTATATGAAGGCTGGTTAGTATATGAAGGCTGCACAAGGCTATGAAGGCTGGTTAGTATATGAAGGCTGCACAAGGCTATGAAGGCTGGTTAGTATATGAAGGCTGCACAAGGCTATGAAGGCTGGTTAGTATATGAAGGCTGCACAAGGCTATGAAGGTTGGTTAGTATATGAAGGCTGGTTAGGATATGAAGGCTGCACAAGGCTATGAAGGCTGGTTAGTATATGTAGACTGCACAAGGCTATGAAGGCTGGTTAGTATATGAAGGCTGCACAAGGCTATGAAGGCTGGTTAGTATATGAAGGCTGCACAAGGCTATGAAGGTTGGTTAGTATATGAAGGCTGGTTAGTATATGAAGGCTGCACAAGGGTATGAAGGCTGGTTAGTATATGAAGGCTGCACAAGGCTATGAAGGCTGGTTAGTATATGAAGGCTGCACAAGGCTATGAAGGCTGCACAAGGCTATGAAGGCTGGTTAGGATATGAAGGCTGGTTAGTATATGAAGGCTGGTTAGTATATGAAGGCTGGTTAGTATATGAAGGCTGCACAAGGGTATGAAGGCTGGTTAGTATATGAAGGCTGCACAAGGCTATGAAGGCTGGTTAGTATATGAAGGCTGGTTAGTATATGAAGGCTGGTTAGTATATGAAGGCTGGTTAGTATATGAAGGCTGCACAAGGGTATGAAGGCTGGTTAGTATATGAAGGCTGCACAAGGCTATGAAGGCTGGTTAGTATATGAAGGCTGGTTAGTATATGAAGGCTGGTTAGTATATGAAGGCTGCACAAGGCTATGAAGGCTGGTTAGTATATGAAGGCTGCACAAGGCTATGAAGGCTGGTTAGTATATGAAGGCTGGTTAGTATATGAAGGCTGCACAAGGCTATGAAGGATGTTACCGTAGAACGCAACATGGGGAGTATGTAGCTCTGAGATTGTGTAAACTCTACTTACTTCTGATATGTTGTATCTGTATGAGTCGCACAGGTTCCGCATTCCAATTTCTGTGCCCATGTACCAACCGTTGAAAGGAACAGCTGGGAATTCCAAGCCGCCAATCTCCAAGAGCAAGTTACTGACCGCAGGCAGAGCATACCACTTCAACCCAAGGTCTGCAAACCACTCATATCTAGAAAGGAGAATAGGGAGAGAGTTTATATCATTGTACTGAAGATGAGCAAGATAAGTAGACTTGCAAGGATGGGTGCCATTCAATCTTCATTCTATGCCAAATCAACGGACAATGATTATTCAGGCACATACAAATTGACAAACTGATATCCAGACTATGAGCATTTAGGTATTACACAAGGTGTGAACCATAAGCCAATGTTCTTAAAGGGATGGGGCATTATACACTCATTTTTTCTTTGCATGAATGTTTTGCAGATGATCTATTTATATAGCCCATAAAGTTGTTGTTTTTTTTAAATGTATAGTTTTGTTTATTTTTAAACAGACTCCGAACCAAGCCACAAAGTTTTAGGAGAATACTGATGTATACCTACTCCGGCTTCTTCCTGTTTGTGTAAAGGGGTCTTTTCATATGCAAAAGAAGGGGGAGGGGGGGTGTCTTATTTCCCACTTTCAGTGGGCTTTCCAGCTACATTTTCAACAGAGCTTCTAAGTAAGTTTTTAAACAGTTTTATACTGGATTTTTATATCAGTATCTGTGCATCTTATTCTTTATAGTAGTGTCTATTACATGCAGTTATATGAAAATGAGTGTATACTGTATATTTATATCAGTATCTGTACATATTCTGTTTAGTAGTGTCTATTACGTGCAGTTATATGACAATTAGTGTATACTGTATATTTATATCAGTGTCTGTACATATTCTATATAGTAGTGTCTGTTACATGCAGTTATATGACAATTAGTATATACTGTATATTTACATCAGTATCTGTACATATTCTGTATAGTAGTGTCTATTACATGCAGTTATATGACAATTAGTGTATACAGTATATTTATATCAGTATCTGTACATATTCTGTATAGTAGTGTCTATTACATGCAGTTATATGTAATTAGTGTATACTGTATATTTATATCAGTATCTGTACATATTCTGTATAGTAGTGTCTATTACATACAGTTATATGACAATTAGTGTATACAGTATATTTATATCAGTATCTGTACATATTCTGTATAGTAGTGTCTATTACATGCAGTTATATGTAATTAGTGTATACTGTATATTTATATCAGTATCTGTACATATTCTGTATAGTAGTGTCTATTACATGCAGTTATATGACAATTAGTATATACTGTATATTTATATCAGTATCTGTACATATTCTGTATAGTAGTGTCTATTACATGCAGTTATATGACAATTAGTATATACTGTATATTTATATCAGTATCTGTACATATTCTGTATAGTAGTGTCTATTACATGCAGTTATATGACAATTAGTGTATACTGTATATTTATATCAGTATCTGTACATATTCTGTATAGTAGTGTCTATTACATGCAGCTATATGACAATTAGTGTATACCGTATATTTATATCAGTGTCTGTACATATTCTGTATAGTAGTGTCTATTATATGCAGTTATATGACAATTAGTGTATACTGTATATTTATATCAGTATCTGTACATATTCTGTATAGTAGTGTCTGTTACATGCAGTTATATGTAATTAGTGTATACTGTATATTTATATCAGTATCTGTACATATTCTGTATAGTAGTGTCTATTACATGCAGATATATGACAATTAGTGTATACCGTATATTTATATCAGTGTCTGTACATATTCTGTATAGTAGTGTCTATTACATTCAGTTATATGACAATTAGTGTATACTGTATATTTATATCAGTATCTGTACATATTCTGTATAGTAGTGTCTATTACATGCAGTTATATGACAATTAGTGTATACTGTATATTTATATCAGTATCTGTACATATTCTGTATAGTAGTGTCTATTACATGCAGTTATATGACAATTAGTATATACTGTATATTTATATCAGTATCTGTACATATTCTGTATAGTAGTGTCTATTACATGCAGTTATATGACAATTAGTGTATACTGTATATTTATATCAGTGTCTGTACATATTCTGTATAGTAGTGTCTATTACATGCAGATATATGACAATTAGTGTATACTGTATATTTATATCAGTGTCTGTACATATTCTGTATAGTAGTGTCTATTACATGCAGATATATGACAATTAGTGTATACTATATATTTATATCAGTATCTGTACATATTCTGTATAGTAGTGTCTGTTACGTGCAGTTATATGACAATTGGTGTATACTGTATATTTATATCAGTGTCTGTACATATTCTGTATAGTAGTGTCTTACATGCAGTTATATGACAATTAGTGTATACTGTATATTTATATCAGTATCTGTACATATTCTGTATAGTAGTGTCTTACATGCAGTTATATGACAATTAGTGTATACTGTATATTTATATCAGTATCTGTACATATTCTGTATAGTAGTGTCTATTACATGCAGTTATATGTAATTAGTGTATACTGTATATTTATATCAGTATCTGTACATATTCTGTATAGTAGTGTCTATTACATGCAGTTATATGACAATTAGTGTATACTGTATATTTATATCAGTACTGTACATATTCTGTATAGTAGTGTCTATTACATGCAGTTATATGACAATTAGTGTATACTGTATATTTATATCAGTATCTGTACATATTCTGTATAGTAGTGTCTATCACATGCAGTTATATGACAATTAGTGTATACTGTATATTTATATCAGTATCTGTACATATTCTGTATAGTAGTGTCTATTACATGCAGCTATATGACAATTGGTGTATACTGTATATTTATATCAGTATCTGTACATATTCTGTATAGTAGTGTCTATTACATACAGTTATATGACAATTAGTGTATACTGTATATTTATATCAGTATCTGTACATATTCTGTATAGTAGTGTCTATTACATGCAGTTATATGACAATTAGTGTATACTGTATATTTATATCAGTATCTGTACATATTCTGTATAGTAGTGTCTATTACATGCAGTTATATGACAATTAGTGTATACTGTATATTTATATCAGTATCTGTACATATTCTGTATAGTAGTGTCTATTACATGCAGTTCTATGACAATTAGTGTATACTGTATATTTATATCAGTATCTGTACATATTCTGTATAGTAGTGTCTGTCACATGCAGTTATATGACAATTAGTGTATACTGTATATTTATATCAGTATCTGTATATATTCTGTATAGTAGTGTCTATTACATACAGTTATATGACAATTAGTGTATACTGTATATTTATATCAGTATCTGTACATAGTCTGTATAGTAGTGTCTGTTACATGCAGTTATATGACAATTAGTGTATACTGTATATTTATATCAGTATCTGTACATATTCTGTATAGTAGTGTCTGTTACATGCAGTTATATGACAATTAGTGTATACTGTATATTTATATCAGTATCTGTACATATTCTGTATAGTAGTGTCTATTACATGCAGTTATATGTAATTAGTGTATACTGTATATTTATATCAGTATCTGTACATATTATGTATAGTAGTGTCTATTACATGCAGTTATATGACAATTAGTGTATACTGTATATTTATATCAGTATCTGTACATATTCTGTATAGTAATGTCTGTTACATGCAGATATATGACAATTAGTGTATACTGTATATTTATATCAGTATCTGTACATATTCTGTATAGTAGTGTCTATTACATGCAGTTATATGACAATTAGTGTATACTGTATATTTATATCAGTATCTGTACATATTCTGTATAGTAGTGTCTGTTACATGCAGTTATATGTAATTAGTGTATAGTGTATATTTATATCAGTATCTGTACATATTCTGTATAGTAGTGTCTATTACATGCAGTTATATGACAATTAGTGTATACTGTATATTTATATCAGTATCTGTACATATTCTGTATAGTAGTGTCTATTACATGCAGTTATATGTAATTAGTGTATAGTGTATATTTATATCAGTAACTGTACATATTCTGTATAGTAGTGTCTATTACATGCAGTTATATGACAATTAGTGTATACTGTATATTTATATCAGTATCTGTACATATTCTGTATAGTAATGTCTGTTACATGCAGATATATGACAATTAGTGTATACTGTATATTTATATCAGTATCTGTACATATTCTGTATAGTAGTGTCTGTTACATGCAGTTATATGACAATTAGTGTATACTGTATATTTATATCAGTATCTGTACATATTCTGTATAGTAGTGTCTATTACATGCAGTTATATGTAATTAGTGTATACTGTATATTTATATCAGTATCTGTACATATTCTGTATAGTAGTGTCTATTACATACAGTTATATGTAATTAGTGTATACTGTATATTTATATCAGTATCTGTACATATTCTGTATAGTAGTGTCTATTACATGCAGTTATATGACAATTAGTGTATACTGTATATTTATATCAGTATCTGTACATATTCTGTATAGTAGTGTATATTACATGTAGTTATATGACAATTAGTGTATACTGTATATTTATATCAGTATCTGTACATATTCTGTATAGTAGTGTATATTACATGCAGTTATATGACAATTAGTGTATACTGTATATTTATATCAGTATCTGTACATATTCTGTATAGTAGTGTCTGTTACATACAGTTATATGACAATTAGTGTATACTGTATATTTATATCAGTATCTGTACATATTCTGTATAGTAGTGTCTGTTACATGCAGTTATATGTAATTAGTGTATACTGTATATTTATATCAGTAGCTGTACATATTCTGTATAGTAGTGTCTATTACATACAGTTATATGACAATTAGTGTATACTGTATATTTATATCAGTATCTGTACATATTCTGTATAGTAGTGTCTATTACATGCAGTTATATGACAATTAGTGTATACTGTATATTTATATCAGTATCTGTACATATTCTGTATAGCAGTGTCTATTACATGCAGTTATATGACAATTAGTGTATACTGTATATTTATATCAGTATCTGTACATATTCTGTATAGTAGTGTCTGTTACATGCAGTTATATGTAATTAGTGTATACTGTATATTTATATTAGTATCTGTACATATTCTGTATAGTAGTGTCTGTTACATGCAGTTATATGACAATTAGTGTATACTGTATATTTCTATCAGTATCTGTACATATTCTGTATAGTAGTGTCTGTTATATGCAGTTATATGACAATTAGTGTATACTGAATATTTATATCAGTATCTGTACATATTCTGTATAGTAGTGTCTATTACATACAGTTATATGTAATTAGTGTATACTGTATATTTATATCAGTATCTGTGCATCTTATTCTTTATAGTAGTGTCTATTACATGCAGTTATATGACAATTAGTGTATACTGTATATTTATATCAGTATCTGTACATATTCTGTATAGTAGTGTCTATTACATGCAGATATATGACAATTAGTGTATACTGTATATTTATATCAGTATCTGTACATATTCTGTATAGTAGTGTCTGTTACATGCAGTTATATGTAATTAGTGTATACTGTATATTTATATCAGTATCTGTACATATTCTGTATATTAGTGTCTATTACATGCAGTTATATGTAATTAGTGTATACTGTATATTTATATCAGTATCTGTACATATTCTGTATAGTAGTGTCTATTACATGCAGTTATATGACAATTAGTGTATACTGTATATTTATATCAGTATCTGTACATATTCTGTATAGTAGTGTCTGTTACATGCAGTTATATGTAATTAGTGTATACTGTATATTTATATCAGTATCTGTACATATTCTGTATAGTAGTGTCTATTACATGCAGTTATATGACAATTAGTGTATACTGTATATTTATATCAGTATCTGTACATATTCTGTATAGTAGTGTATATTACATACAGTTATATGACAATTAGTATATACTGTATATTTATATCAGTATCTGTACATATTCTGTATAGTAGTGTATATTACATACAGTTATATGACAATTAGTGTATACTGTATATTTATATCAGTATCTGTACATATTCTGTATAGTAGTGTCTATTGCATGCAGTTATATGACAATTAGTGTATACTGTATATTTATATCAGTATCTGTGCATATTCTGTATAGTAGTGTCTATTACATGCAGTTATATGACAATTAGTGTATACTGTATAGTTATATCAGTATCTGTACATATTCTGTATAGTAGTGTCTATTACATGCAGTTATATGACAATTACTGTATACTGTATATTTATATCAGTATCTGTACATATTCTGTATAGTAGTGTCTGTTACATGCAGTTATATGACACATTAGTATATACTGTATATTTATATCAGTATCTGTACATATTCTGTATAGTAGTGTCTGTTACATGCAGTTATATGACAATTAGTGTATACTGTATATTTATATCAGTATCTGTACATATTATGTATAGTAGTGTCTATTACATGCAGTTATATGACAATTAGTGTATACTGTATATTTATATCAGTATCTGTACATATTCTTTATAGTAGTGTCTATTACATGCAGTTATATGAAAATGAGTGTATACTGTCCCTTTAAGTCTAGTTTAAATAACTTAGTAAAGGAACTAATCACATGCTGCACAGTTAAGCTGGTAGAGTCTAAGGGGCATATTTATCAATGCGCCAACGGACATGATACAAAGTAGCGTATTATGTCCGTCCCACATCGATAAATGCTGACAGCATACCCTGTCTGCATTTATCTTTGCACAAGCAGTTCTTGTGAACTGATGGTGCAATGCTGCCCCCTGCAGATTCGCGGCCGCTAGCAGAGGGTGTCAATCAACCCGATCATATTTGATCCAGTTGATTTCTGTCCGCGGCCTCAGAGCAGGTGGACAAGTTATGGAGCAGCGGTAAATATGCCCCTAGAGCTCTACATCCATAAAGGAAGTTTGCACAGAAGGTAACAAGCGTGTGATTCACTCTCATGCATAAGGTTTAACTAGAGCTTAGTGACACACACTAGATCACTGTATATCTACATATTCTCCATCAGGAATCCACTGATAAGGAGGATTCTGGGTAAGGATATTCCCTCCATTCTTGGATATGGCCTAGATTACAATTGTGCATTAACATTGCTCAAGAGCAGTCAATAGTGCTTTTATTCTTGCTCTCACAATACAAGTCAAAAGTTATTTTTTAATACTTGAGCATTGTCGGATAGTGCATGTGTGCCAAATTCTTCACATAATAATCTTAAAGTAAAATTTATGCCAGCATCAGTCAGGTGCTAAGCCGAGGGTGCGCTAAGCCGAGGGTGCGCTAAGCCGAGGGTGCGCTAAGCCTAGAGTGCGCTAAGCCGAGGGTGCGCTAAGCCGAGGGTGCGCTAAGCCGAGAGTGCGCTTATCCGAGAGTGCGCTTAGCAGAGGGTGCGCTAAGCCGAGGGTGCGCTAAGCCGAGAGTGCGCTTAGCCGAGAGTGCGCTATGCAGAGGGTGCGCTAAGCCGAGGGTGCGCTATGCAGAGGGTGCGCTTAGCCAAGAGTGCGCTATGCAGAGGGTGCGCTAAGCCGAGGGTGCGCTAAGCCGAGGATGCGGTAAGCCGAGGGTGCGCTGAGCCGAGGGTGCGCTTAGCCGAGAGTGCGTTTAGCCGAGAGTGCGCTATGCAGAGGGTGCGCTATGCAGAGGGTGCGCTATGCAGAGGGTGCGCTAAGCCGAGGGTGCGCTAAGCCGAGGGTGCACTAAGCCGAGGGTGCGCTAAGCCGAGGGTGCGCTAAGCCGAGGGTGCGCTATGCAGAGGGTGCGCTATGCAGAGAGTGCGCTAAGCAGAGGGTGCACTATGCAGAGGGTGCGCTAAGCAGAGAGTGCACTTAGCCGAGGGGGCTTTAAACAGTAGAGTTATTAATGCAATTCTATACTAGACTTGTGTGCGGCGGGAAAATTTGTTTAGTTTTGGATATTTTCGAATTTCGTTTTCGGATCGATTCAAATTCGGATACATTCGAATGCATTTGCTTCGGATTCGAATAAATTTGGATGTATTCGGATTCGATTTGTAAATTCGTTATGTGTTAGGTGGGATGTGCTGTGTATTAGACTAGTATTATTTACTGTAATATTAGGTGTAACCCATAGCAGAGTGATATAACCTAATATACTGTACAATACTAGTGTAATTGTGATTAGTCCACGGCCATCCGAATGTAACAAATAAATCCAAACTAATTTGGATTTTTTCGTTAATTTCGGTGCTACAGTAATTTGGAAATTTGAATCGATCCGAAGCCGCGAATTTGACAAATTCGTCTGAATTTTGATTCGGAACGAAACGCACGTCTATTCTGTACTGTACTATTAATAATGGTTCACTTCAAGTCTTAAAAAGCACTACATTTCACAGTGCTATTTTGGATGCAACACTTAACTCATCACTAATAATACAAGCGCTAATTGCCCTCCCTGCACTATCAATTAGATGTATAGGACACAAAAACCTTTTGGTTACATTAGGATGTTTTGGATAAAATATTTAGGTGTATGAAAAAAAGGAAGTCCAATGAGCCTAATGTTAAAAATTAATGATCTTTATTCCAAAAATTAAAACAGCACAAAGGAGGTGGCTAACTTATCTGTAGAGGCCAAACAAAGAACGTCTGACCGGTTTCAGTGCTACAGCACCGTAATCATAGACTTAAATATAATGCAGCTGTCAAGGACTTAAATAGTGCACAGCTCATTCTGATTGGATAAAACTTAAAAGAAATAATTGGCCTCAAGATAACCCTTTATATACCTGACAAACGTATACAATGTGAGATGATTTAGTATATGTACACAACAATTAACCCCCTACATCCATTATCTATTTATATATAATGTTAGAGGTATTAAATATACATATACATATCCCATATTTAATATAACAGCAATACACACACCCCAGTAACCACTGTTAACTTATTTGCTTCAATTAACATTGTTGGTATAACTAATATAATTGCCTGTTGATGGAGAATGGAAAATCTTTTAAAGAAATAGGTATAAATATAACCCATAATTATTTGCACTTCACCTTTCCACAAACGATAGTTTAAAGTTATAAAAACAACCCTATGATAATAAAGTGGGCTTGGTGAATAAATATAGACAAGAAAGGGGAGGGCAGATAAATACTAATAACACACTAGTATCACTAAGGAGAATTAATGGACATAATGCTTTCATTGTTTACCCATTTGTGAAAAAGTAATCAATACCTCTTAGATGTCAAATGAATAATTATATTTACTAACAGCAAAGGTGGCAGTGCCCACATCTAGGTGCTTTATAATTAGAGGAACTACCTTTGCCAAAAGTTAATAATATCGTGTTCTGAATGATGGAACCAGGCTATTAAGTCTATATATCCAATAGGCTTCTTGCCGACATAGAATAGGATATTTGTCCCCACCTCTAGGTGGCCTCTGAATCTGCTCTATTGCCTTCCACCTGAATGTATCCACATTCTTATGATGAAATTCCAAAAAATGTCTGGAGAGGGCCGAGCGTGGTCTTTCTGCTGATATATAGGATAGATGTTCCCTGATTCTTTTTGCACTGAGTGCATTCAATCAGATAGATATACTCTTGCAGCTCACACACCCCTTAGTAGGGAATTCTTCTCCTGTCTGATATGATCTAAATGACTTAGATATATGAATATGATGACAGGATGTACATTTGTTTCTCCCACATCTGTAAGTTCCTGTACAATGCAGCCAGGAGCTCCCAGAGGTTTTGCTCTTAAGGAGACTAGGAGATAATATATTCCCTAGTGTAGCATTGCATTTTGCTGAAAATGAGCATCCCTTTTCTACTTGTTTCCTCAGTTTTTTTATCTCCCATTAAAATGTGTAAATTCCTATTAATAACCTTACAAACCTGTTCATACTGGTCTGAAAAATTAGTAACAAACCTTGGTTTAGAATGTTTAGGAAATACTTATTTTCTTACTTTTTGACACATCCATAATATCATCCTTGTAGGCTCTGTCTACCACTTTTCACGGATAACCTCTATCCCTTAGTCTTTGACTCAGGATTTCACTCTCTTGGTGGAAAGATTCTTCCAGACTGCAGTTTCTTTTCAGCCGCATAAATTGTCCTTTGGCTATGCCTCTAAGTACATGTCCAGGGTGACTACTCCGGGCATGCAGTAAGCTATTTCCTGCAATCGGTTTCCTAAAGAGAGTGGAAACCACTTTACCTAGTAGAGCTGACCCTCTTAGGGACATATCCAGGTAATTGATTTTATCTTTCTGCCACTCATAGGTAAAATGTTTACCCACATTGTTCAGATTTAAGCCATCCACAAAAACTCTCGCTTGGTCATGATCAGATGACCAAACAATTAGAAGATCATCGATATACCTTATATATTTAATTATGTGTTCCATTTGGACGCAAGTACCTCCATAGATGTGGCACCTTTCCCACCAATAAACAAAAAACCCACACTGAAAAAAAAACTCTGTGACTCTGTCGACTTACCGCGTCCGGTCCTAGGGCGGTTTTTTTTTCCTTCTCTCTCTGTGGTCGGTCTGGGGCTGGGCTCTGGTTACCGGTGATCCGTGATCCCCGTGGATATGTTAATCTCCTTATCTTGCGCCCAGGATGCCCTGGAGCTCCTCGACTCCGAATTACCAACTGAAAGCAGACCCCACCCTCCTCAGACCCGTGCGGCTTCTCCTATTGGTCAGCGGCTCAGGATGTCACTGCCCGGTGAATATTCCGTCCAATCCACGAAAGGGGGAGGGGAGGAGGCGAACCTCAGCTGTGCTCACTGTGAGGGATCCGATTGTCAGGGAAATAAAGGAAAACAGGAGCATCAGTGGATGTAGAGAATCAGCGTTTATTTCCACAATAACGCTGTGTTAAAAGCACTCAAAACACAAACAAGATACCTACCCTATTTGAGCAATCAGCTGCTGTCAGCATTACCGGAGAACTATTTGTTTACCACAATTTGACTTTCTTGTTTGTGTTTTGAGTGCTTTTAACACAGCGTTATTGTGGAAATAAACGCTGATTCTCTACATCCACTGGTGCTCCTGTTTTCCTTTATTTCCCTGACCTTTCCCACTAACCCATAAACAGGTTGGCGTATGATGGGGCAAATTTTGCTCCCATCGCTGTGCCACGCCTCTAGAGGTAGTAGCGTCCCTGGAACATAAAAAAGTTATGTTCCAGCAAAAACTTGATCACGCTGTGTAGAAATGTTTTCATCTCTTGCAATAAATCGGCATATAGGTCTAGAAAATATCTGATGGCTGTTAAGCCATGTTGGTGAGATAGACGAGTACAGGGAAACCACATCAATGGTAAGCCAACTGTACTCATCTTTCCAATTGATATTCTCCATTACCTGTAGAGTGTGATGGTATCCCTAACATAGCTAGGCAAATTAGGTACAAGCGGTTGTAGAAAGGAATTGACCCACTTTGACGAAGGCTCCAAGAGTGAACCAATACCAGCCACTATTGGTCTCCCCTTGATATCATTTGTACTTTTATGAACTTTGGGGAGATGGTGGAAGATGGGTGTGACAGGATAAATGACCACCATCTGGTCAGCAGATTGTGCATCAATCAACCCATCCTCCACCGCCCCATCCAAAAGATGCTTTAGCTCACGAGAAAACCTGGTGGATTGGATTCCCTGGTAGCTCAGTATAGGTATCCACATCACTCAATTGGCGAAAAGCCTCATTGATGTAGTCTACCCTATCCATCACCACCACACCTACCACCTATGTACGAGTTTTTAAATTACGATTTGATCATTATCACGTAATTTGGTCAATGCTTCTTTTTCTTTTAATGTTAAATTGTAAGAACCTCCTAGTATGGACCTTGATAACTCAGTTAAGTCTTCCACAACTATCTGATGAAACACTTGAAACACTTCCAGAGCCTTACCCCTAGCTTGTAAGGGATAAAAAGTGGACTTAGGTTTTAATACCGGATTCAAAGTGTGCCTATGGGGGTCATCAATTGTTAGACCCTCATTCTGCAAACCTTCAAGGGACACCACTGTGCAAGTATCTACAAATGTCATAGACTCTGCAATAGAGGGTCCTGAATAAACTTAATTTCTAGGGATTTGCTCTGTCATGTTATTATTTGAAAAATATCTCTGTAAAGTGAGGTCTCTGACCAATTTATTAACATCCAAAATAGTTTTAAATAAATCAAACAATTTGGATGGAACAAACCCAAGACCATAATTCAGGACCCTCTCCTCGGTCTCTGTGAGCACATAAGAAGAAACATTAATAACCATATTTAGTGATATTTTTTCTGTTTCTTGTTTTGATTTTTGGCTCTCAGAGTATATCTTGATTGAGTCTGTTCTCCAATTATATGACCAATATTCTCTTGTTTCTGGCCTCCCCCTCCTTGGAACTGCCTATCTGCCTCTTGAAAAACCTAAGTGTCAGCTCTACCACTAGTCGTGGGTATATCTCCTGAATATTACATACATATTTAGATGTTCACCGTTAGTACCTGATTGTGGAATAAGATAACACACCCTGAGCTAATGTGCTCACTTATACTATAGCCCTAGATATTTGTGTAGCATACGGCTCGGTAGTTTCTTCTACTTCCCATATGGATTCCCAGAGATAGGGGATTTAGGTGAGGCCATAACATTAGTTAGAAAATAAGCACTGCTGAGAATGTGTGCGCCACTAAACCATGTGCAGTACAGGTGCTCACGTTGGGTGACGGAGTGGCACTTCTAGCACCAGATCTGGAGGAATCTCATAGAGTTTCGGATCTTCGCCATTGGCCTGCAGCAGCAGCGGTAACACATCAAATCTCCCACCTTTGGGTTTCCAGCCCAGCTGGACACAGAGCTACACAGAGGAGTCAAAAGGTTAAATAAGTTAAGAATTAGACTTTGTGTACAAAAGTAAAGTAGACAGAACAGCATCATGGATAACGGAACCAAAAGACAATATAGAAAAAGACAATATAGAAAAAGACAATATAGAAAAAGACAATATAGAAAAAGACAATATAGAAAAAGACAATATAGAAAAAGACAATATAGAAAAAGACAATATAGAAAAGACAATATAGAAAAGACAATATAGAAAAAGACAATATAGAAAAGACAATATAGAAAAAGACAATATAGAAAAAGACAATATAGAAAAAGACAATATAGAAAAAGACAATATAGAAGCTTAAATCATATAGAAGCAAAACACTCAGCGCTTAATTACAGTTGGAGCACAAATCTCTGTGCGTTTGTGTTGGGGCAAAAATTTGCCTTTTTGGACACACGTTAAATAACCTCGATATTACAAAGTTGCAAGTAAATTTGACTGTGAGAGTGAAATACACATAAACACAAATACATAAGTATATAAAGGTATAGATAAATACTTATATATTTGTGTTTATGTGTGTATAAATACATAAGTATTCATCTATACCTTTATATACTTATATATTTGTGTTTATGTGTGTATAAATACATAAGTATATAAAGGTATAGATAAATACTTATATATTTGTGTTTATGTGTGTATAAATACATAAGTATTCATCTATACCTTTATATACTTATATATTTGTGTTTATGTGTGTATAAATACATAAGTATATAAAGGTATAGATAAATACTTATGTATTTATACACACATAAACACAAATATATAAGTATATAAAGGTATAGCTAAATACTTATATATTTGTGTTTATGTGTATATAAATACATAAGTATATAAAGGTATACATATATACTTATGTATTTATATATATATATATATATATACACATAAACACAAATATATCAGTATATAAAGGTATAGATATATACTTATGTATTTATACACACACAAACACAAATATATAAGTATATAAAGGTATACATATATACTTATGTATTTATATATACACACATAAACACAAATATATATGTATATAAAGGTATACATATATATTCATGTATTTATATATACACACATAAACACAAATATATAAGTATATAAAGGTATACATATATACTCATGTATTTATATATACACACATAAACACAAATGTATATGTATAACCACTATGTATAACCCAGAGAGAGGGGCAATAACATGGTTAAAGCCCGGACAGACCTCAGTAAGTTCCACTATGTATAACCCAGAGGGGCAATGACAGATGGTTAAGGACAGGTCAGACCTCAGTAAGTTCCACTATGTATAACCCAGAGGGGCAATAACAGATGGTTAAGGACAGGTCAGACCTCAGTAAGTTCCACTATGTATAACCCAGAGAGGGGCAATAACAGATCAGGTCAGACCTCAGTAAGTTCCACTATGTATAACCCAGAGAGGGGCAATAACAGATCAGGTCAGACCTCAGTAAGTTCCACTATGTATAACCCAGAGGGGCAATAACAGATCAGGTCAGACCTCAGTAAGTTCCACTATGTATAACCCAGAAGGGCAATGACAGATGGTTAAGGACAGGTCAGACCTCAGTAAGTTCCACTATGTATAACCCAGAGGGGCAATAACAGATCAGGTCCGACCTCAGTAAGTTCCACTATGTATAACCCAGAGGGGCAATAACAGATCAGGCCAGACCTCAGTAAGTTCCACTATGTATAACCCAGAGGGGCAATAACAGATGCTTAAGGACAGGTCAGACCTCAGTAAGTTCCACTATGTATAACCCAGAGGGGCAATAACAGATGGTTAAGGACAGGACAGACCTCAGTAAGTTCCACTATATATAACCCAGAGGGGCAATAACAGATGGTTAAGGACAGGTCAGACCTCAGTAAGTTCCACTATGTATAACCCAGAGGGGCAATAACAGATGGTTAAGGACAGGTCAGACCTCAGTAAGTCCCACGATGTATAACCCAGAGGGGCAATAACAGATGGTTAAGGACAGGTCCGACCTAAGTAAGTCCCACTATGTATAACCAAGAGAGGGGCAATAACAGATCAGGTCAGACCTCAGTAAGTCCCACTATGTATAACCCAGAGGGGCAATAACAGATGGTTAAGGACAGGTCAGACCTCAGTAAGTTCCACTATGTATAACCCAGAGGGGCAATAACAGATGGTTAAGGACAGGTCAGACCTCAGTAAATTCCACTATGTATAACCCAGAGGGGCAATAACAGATGGTTAAGGACAGGTCAGACCTCAGTAAGTTCCACTATGTATAACCCAGAGGGGCAATAACAGATAATAAAGGACAGGTCAGACCTCAGTAAGTTCCACTATGTATAAACCAGAGGGGCAATAACAGATGGTTAAGGACAGGTCAGACCTCAGTAAGTTCCACTATGTATAACCCAGAGGGGCAATAACAGATGGTTAAGGACAGGACAGACCTTAGTAAGTTCCACTATGTATAACCCAGAGGGGCAATAACAGATGGTTAAGGACAGGACAGACCTCAGTAAGTTCCACTATGTATAACCCAGAGGGGCAATAACAGATGGTTAAGGACAGGACAGACCTTAGTAAGTTCCACTATGTATAACCCAGAGGGGCAATAACAGATGGTAAGGAATGGTCAGACCTCAGTAAGTTCCACTATGTATAACCCAGAGGGGCAATAACAGATGGTTAAGGACAGGTCAGACCTCAGTAAGTTCCACTATGTATAACCCAGAGGGGCAATAACAGATGGTTAAGGACAGGTCAGACCTCAGTAAGTTCCACTATGTATAACCCAGAGGGGCAATAACAGATGGTTAAGGACTGGTCAGACCTCAGTAAGTTCCACGTTGAGGGGGTCGCCCACCACACTGTCGTCCTCTTGTCTATAACCTGCATAGCGGATAAACTGACTGTTCCAGATACGGAAATCAGAGCTTCCATCATTCCTCTGAGGGAAAATGGTGATGGCCGATCTGCAAAAAGCGAAAACGGAAATTATTTGTGAATCTTCTTGACCAGAAAATGGCGTATGATTGCGTCAGTGAATGAGAAGAAATGTATTATACAAGATCATCTACAACATCGTAAGATACTAAACAAGCAAATACAATGACGTGTGTTTTGTAATGTTATATGAACGGCTTTATAAAAACTGAGCTGTGTGCCTCATCTTAAAGGGACACTGAACACAAACTACATGATTATAAAAGTTCATATATAAGAATAATTTGGAATAAAAACTGCAGCTTTATTTTGTCAAATAAGTATATGGTTTTATGTTTATTCTTTTCACTGATTTTCCCCTTAGAACCTGTGCTAACCAATCACAAACTAATATTCAGATATAGCACAATCTATAACCAAACTTGAAAAACTCCTGCAAACCTCCAGACGCTTAGGTAAAATATGTATATACTTTATTTGGAGACAAAAAAATAAATTAAAAAACAAACAAAAAAAAAACAACAACAACAAAAAGTTTAAAATAGTGCTCTCAGCTGGATTAAACGTCTTACGCGTTTCGGCAATTTGCAGCCTTACTCATAGACATGTTAGCTGTACACCAGCCAGAGCATAAATAGACCTAGGCTAATTAGCTAATCGCAACCTGCTGAGAAAACTTCTTAAAGGTACCGCAACTTGTATAATTGGTTCTGACCATGTCCCTATGAGAGAAGTTACTCAGTTACCCATAACCTATATTAGCATGCAATTGGCTTATTTACAATGCCACAAAGATTCATATAAAAACTTATACAGACACCCCCTATAGTGGGCTTTCCAAACTGTGTAACGTGACACATTAGTGTGTCTGCGGCAGTGTGTAGGTGAGTCCCTGCTACAGTACAAACTGTGTAACGTGACACATTAGTGTGTCTGCGGCAGTGTGTAGGTGTGTCCCTGCTACAGTACAAACTGTGTAACGTGACTCATTAGTGTGTCGGCAGCAGTGTGTAGGTGAGTCCCTGCTTCAGTACAAACTGTGTAACGTGACTCATTAGTGTGTCAGCAGCAGTGTGTAGGTGTGTCCCTGCTACAGTACAAACTGTGTAACGTGACTCATTAGTGTGTCAGCAGCAGTGTGTAGGTGAGTCCCTGCTACAGTACAAACTGTGTAACGTGACTCATTAGTGTGTCAGCAGCAGTGTGTAGGTGTGTCCCTGCTACAGTACAAACTGTGTAACGTGACTCATTAGTGTGTCAGCAGCAGTGTGTAGGTGAGTCCCTGCTTCAGTACAAACTGTGTGACGTGACTCATTAGTGTGTCAGCAGCAGTGTGTAGGTGAGTCCCTGCTTCAGTACAAACTGTGTGTTGTGACTCAGTGTGTCGGCAGCAGTGTGTAGGTGAGTCCCTGCTTCAGTACAAACTGTGTAACGTGACTCATTAGTGTGTCAGCAGCAGTGTGTAGGTGAGTCCCTGCTTCAGTACAAACTGTGTAACGTGACTCATTAGTGTGTCAGCAGCAGTGTGTAGGTGAGTCCCTGCTTCAGTACAAACTGTGTAACGTGACTCATTAGTGTGTCAGCAGCAGTGTGTAGGTGAGTCCCTGCTACAGTACATACTGTGTAACGTGACTCATTAGTGTGTCAGCAGCAGTGTGTAGGTGTGTCCCTGCTTCAGTACAAACTGTGTAACGTGACTCATTAGTGTGTCAGCAGCAGTGTGTAGGTGTGTCCCTGCTTCAGTACAAACTGTGTAACGTGACTCATTAGTGTGTCAGCAGCAGTGTGTAGGTGTGTCCCAGCTTCAGCACAAACTGTGTAACGTGACTCATTAGTGTGTCAGCAGCAGTGTGTAGGTGTGTCCCTGCTTCAGTACAAACTGTGTAACGTGACTCATTAGTGTGTCAGCAGCAGTGTGTAGGTGTGTCCCTGCTTCAGCACAAACTGTGTAACGTGACTCATTAGTGTGTCAGCAGCAGTGTGTAGGTGAGTCCCTGCTTCAGTACAAACTGTGTAACGTGACTCATTAGTGTGTCGGCAGCAGTGTGTAGGTGAGTCCCTGCTTCAGTACAAACTGTGTAACGTGACTCATTAGTGTGTCAGCAGCAGTGTGTAGGTGAGTCCCTGCTTCAGTACAAACTGTGTAACGTGACTCATTAGTGTGTCGGCAGCAGTGTGTAGGTGAGTCCCTGCTTCAGTACAAACTGTGTAACGTGACACATTAGTGTGTCAGCAGCAGTGTGTAGGTGAGTCCCTGCTTCAGTACAAACTGTGTAACGTGACTCATTAGTGTGTCGGTAGCAGTGTGTAGGTGTGTCCCTGCTTCAGTACAAACTGTGTAACGTGACTCATTAGTGTGTCAGCAGCAGTGTGTAGGTGAGTCCCTGCTTCAGTACAAACTGTGTAACGTGACTCATTAGTGTGTCGGCAGCAGTGTGTAGGTGTGTCCCTGCTTCAGTACAAACTGTGTAACGTGACTCATTAGTGTGTCGGCAGCAGTGTGTAGGTGTGTCCCTGCTTCAGTACAAACTGTGTGTAGTGACTCATTAGTGTGTCAGCAGCAGTGTGTAGGTGAGTCCCTGCTTCAGTACAAACTGTGTAACGTGACTCATTAGTGTGTCAGCAGCAGTGTGTAGGTGAGTCCCTGCTTCAGTACAAACTGTGTAACGTGACTCATTAGTGTGTCGGCAGCAGTGTGTAGGTGTGTCCCTGCTTCAGTACAAACTGTGTAACGTGACTCATTAGTGTGTCGGCAGCAGTGTGTAGGTGTGTCCCTGCTTCAGTACAAACTGTGTGTTGTGACTCATTAGTGTGTCAGCAGCAGTGTGTAGGTGTGTCCCTGCTTCAGTACAAACTGTGTAACGTGACTCAGTGTGTCAGCAGCAGTGTGTAGGTGTGTCCCTGCTTCAGTACAAACTGTGTAACGTGACACATTAGTGTGTCAGCAGCAGTGTGTAGGTGAGTCCCTGCTTCAGTACAAACTGTGTAACGTGACTCATTAGTGTGTCAGCAGCAGTGTGTAGGTGAGTCCCTGCTACAGTACAAACTGTGTAACGTGACTCATTAGTGTGTCAGCAGCAGTGTGTAGGTGTGTCCCTGCTTCAGTACAAACTGTGTAACGTGACTCATTAGTGTGTCGGCAGCAGTGTATAGGTGAGTCCCTGCTTCAGTACAAACTGTGTAACGTGACTCATTAGTGTGTCAGCAGCAGTGTGTAGGTGTGTCCCTGCTACAGTACAAACTGTGTGACGTGACTCATTAGTGTGTCAGCAGCAGTGTGTAGGTGTGTCCCAGCTTCAGCACATACTGTGTAACGTGACTCATTAGTGTGTCGGCAGCAGTGTGTAGGTGTGTCCCTGCTACAGTACAAACTGTGTGTCGTGACACATTAGTGTGTCTGCGGCAGTGTGTAGGTGTGTCCCTGCTTCAGCACAAACTGTGTAACGTGACTCATTAGTGTGTCAGCAGCAGTGTGTAGGTGAGTCCCTGCTTCAGTACAAACTGTGTAACGTGACTCATTAGTGTGTCAGCAGCAGTGTGTAGGTGTGTCCCTGCTTCAGTACAAACTGTGTAACGTGACTCATTAGTGTGTCAGCAGCAGTGTGTAGGTGTGTCCCTGCTTCAGTACAAACTGTGTAACGTGACTCATTAGTGTGTCAGCAGCAGTGTGTAGGTGAGTCCCTGCTTCAGTACAAACTGTGTAACGTGACTCATTAGTGTGTCAGCAGCAGTGTAGGTGTGTCCCTGCTTCAGCACAAACTGTGTGTCGTGACTCATTAGTGTGTCAGCAGCAGTGTGTAGGTGTGTCCCTGCTTCAGTACAAACTGTGTAACGTGACTCATTAGTGTGTCAGCAGCAGTGTGTAGGTGTGTCCCTGCTTCAGTACAAACTGTGTAACGTGACTCATTAGTGTGTCGGCAGCAGTGTGTAGGTGTGTCCCTGCTTCAGTACAAACTGTGTAACGTGACTCATTAGTGTGTCAGCAGCAGTGTGTAGGTGAGTCCCTGCTTCAGTACAAACTGTGTAACGTGACTCATTAGTGTGTCAGCAGCAGTGTGTAGGTGAGTCCCTGCTTCAGTACAAACTGTGTGTCGTGACTCATTAGTGTGTCAGCAGCAGTGTGTAGGTGTGTCCCTGCTTCAGTACAAACTGTGTAACGTGACTCATTAGTGTGTCAGCAGCAGTGTGTAGGTGTGTCCCTGCTTCAGCACAAACTGTGTAACGTGACTCATTAGTGTGTCAGCAGCAGTGTGTAGGTGTGTCCCTGCTTCAGTACAAACTGTGTAACGTGACTCATTAGTGTGTCAGCAGCAGTGTGTAGGTGTGTCCCTGCTTCAGCACAAACTGTGTAACGTGACTCATTAGTGTGTCAGCAGCAGTGTGTAGGTGTGTCCCTGCTTCAGTACAAACTGTGTAACGTGACTCATTAGTGTGTCAGCAGCAGTGTGTAGGTGTGTCCCTGCTTCAGTACAAACTGTGTAACGTGACTCATTAGTGTGTCAGCAGCAGTGTGTAGGTGAGTCCCTGCTTCAGTACAAACTGTGTGTCGTGACTCATTAGTGTGTCAGCAGCAGTGTGTAGGTGTGTCCCTGCTTCAGTACAAACTGTGTAACGTGACTCATTAGTGTGTCAGCAGCAGTGTGTAGGTGAGTCCCTGCTTCAGTACAAACTGTGTGTCGTGACTCATTAGTGTGTCAGCAGCAGTGTGTAGGTGAGTCCCTGCTTCAGTACAAACTGTGTAACGTGACTCATTAGTGTGTCAGCAGCAGTGTGTAGGTGAGTCCCTGCTTCAGTACAAACTGTGTAACGTGACTCATTAGTGTGTCAGCAGCAGTGTGTAGGTGAGTCCCTGCTTCAGTACAAACTGTGTAACGTGACTCATTAGTGTGTCAGCAGCAGTGTGTAGGTGAGTCCCTGCTTCAGTACAAACTGTGTAACGTGACTCATTAGTGTGTCAGCAGCAGTGTGTAGGTGTGTCCCTGCTTCAGCACAAACTGTGTAACGTGACTCATTAGTGTGTCAGCAGCAGTGTGTAGGTGAGTCCCTGCTTCAGTACAAACTGTGTAACGTGACTCATTAGTGTGTCAGCAGCAGTGTGTAGGTGAGTCCCTGCTTCAGTACAAACTGTGTAACGTGACTCATTAGTGTGTCAGCAGCAGTGTGTAGGTGTGTCCCTGCTTCAGCACAAACTGTGTAACGTGACTCATTAGTGTGTCAGCAGCAGTGTGTAGGTGAGTCCCTGCTTCAGTACAAACTGTGTAACGTGACTCATTAGTGTGTCAGCAGCAGTGTGTAGGTGAGTCCCTGCTTCAGTACAAACTGTGTAACGTGACTCATTAGTGTGTCAGCAGCAGTGTGTAGGTGAGTCCCTGCTTCAGTACAAACTGTGTAACGTGACTCATTAGTGTGTCAGCAGCAGTGTGTAGGTGAGTCCCTGCTTCAGTACAAACTGTGTAACGTGACTCATTAGTGTGTCAGCAGCAGTGTGTAGGTGAGTCCCTGCTTCAGTACAAACTGTGTGTCGTGACTCATTAGTGTGTCAGCAGCAGTGTGTAGGTGAGTCCCTGCTTCAGTACAAACTGTGTATTGTGACTCATTAGTGTGTCAGCAGCAGTGTGTAGGTGAGTCCCTGCTTCAGTACAAACTGTGTAACGTGACTCATTAGTGTGTCAGCAGCAGTGTGTAGGTGAGTCCCTGCTTCAGTACAAACTGTGTAACGTGACTCATTAGTGTGTCAGCAGCAGTGTGTAGGTGTGTCCCTGCTTCAGTACAAACTGTGTAACGTGACTCATTAGTGTGTCGGCAGCAGTGTGTAGGTGTGTCCCTGCTTCAGTACAAACTGTGTAACGTGACTCATTAGTGTGTCAGCAGCAGTGTGTAGGTGAGTCCCTGCTTCAGTACAAACTGTGTAACGTGACTCATTAGTGTGTCAGCAGCAGTGTGTAGGTGTGTCCCTGCTTCAGTACAAACTGTGTAACGTGACTCATTAGTGTGTCAGCAGCAGTGTGTAGGTGTGTCCCTGCTACAGTACAAACTGTGTAACGTGACTCATTAGTGTGTCAGCAGCAGTGTGTAGGTGTGTCCCTGCTTCAGTACAAACTGTGTAACGTGACTCATTAGTGTGTCGGCAGCAGTGTGTAGGTGAGTCCCTGCTTCAGTACAAACTGTGTAACGTGACTCATTAGTGTGTCAGCAGCAGTGTGTAGGTGAGTCCCTGCTTCAGTACAAACTGTGTAACGTGACACATTAGTGTGTCTGCGGCAGTGTGTAGGTGTGTCCCTGCTCCAGCAGAAATGTTTTTGAATGTTTTTTTTTTTTTTGGTTTACGACTTTCCCCCTGCTTGCTACGCATTTCACATGGTGTGTCAGCAGCAGTGTGTAGGTGTGTCCCTGCTTCAGTACAAACTGTGTAACGTGACTCATTAGTGTGTCAGCAGCAGTGTGTAGGTGAGTCCCTGCTTCAGTACAAACTGTGTAACGTGACTCATTAGTGTGTCAGCAGCAGTGTGTAGGTGAGTCCCTGCTTCAGTACAAACTGTGTAACGTGTCTCATTAGTGTGTCAGCAGCAGTGTGTAGGTGAGTCCCTGCTTCAGTGCAAACTGTGTAACGTGACTCATTAGTGTGTCAGCAGCAGTGTGTAGGTGAGTCCCTGCTTCAGTACAAACTGTGTGTCGTGACTCAGTGTGTCGGCAGCAGTGTGTAGGTGAGTCCCTGCTACAGTACAAACTGTGTATTGTGACTCATTAGTGTGTCAGCAGCAGTGTGTAGGTGAGTCCCTGCTTCAGTACAAACTGTGTAACGTGACTCATTAGTGTGTCAGCAGCAGTGTGTAGGTGTGTCCCTGCTTCAGTACAAACTGTGTAACGTGACTCATTAGTGTGTCAGCAGCAGTGTGTAGGTGTGTCCCTGCTTCAGTACAAACTGTGTAACGTGACTCATTAGTGTGTCAGCAGCAGTGTGTAGGTGTGTCCCTGCTTCAGTACAAACTGTGTAACGTGACTCATTAGTGTGTCAGCAGCAGTGTGTAGGTGAGTCCCTGCTTCAGTACAAACTGTGTAACGTGACTCATTAGTGTGTCAGCAGCAGTATGTAGGTGTGTCCCTGCTTCAGTACAAACTGTGTAACGTGACTCATTAGTGTGTCAGCAGCAGTGTGTAGGTGTGTCCCTGCTACAGTACAAACTGTGTAACGTGACTCATTAGTGTGTCAGCAGCAGTGTGTAGGTGTGTCCCTGCTTCAGTACAAACTGTGTAACGTGACTCATTAGTGTGTCGGCAGCAGTGTGTAGGTGAGTCCCTGCTTCAGTACAAACTGTGTAACGTGACTCATTAGTGTGTCAGCAGCAGTGTGTAGGTGTGTCCCTGCTTCAGTACAAACTGTGTAACGTGACTCATTAGTGTGTCAGCAGCAGTGTGTAGGTGTGTCCCTGCTACAGTACAAACTGTGTGTTGTGACTCATTAGTGTGTCAGCAGCAGTGTGTAGGTGAGTCCCTGCTTCAGTACAAACTGTGTAACGTGACTCATTAGTGTGTCAGCAGCAGTGTGTAGGTGAGTCCCTGCTTCAGTACAAACTGTGTGTAACGTGACTCATTAGTGTGTAGGTGAGTCCCTGCTTCAGCACAAACTGTGTGTCGTGACTCATTAGTGTGTCAGCAGCAGTGTGTAGGTGAGTCCCTGCTTCAGTACAAACTGTGTGTAACGTGACTCATTAGTGTGTCGGCAGCAGTGTGTAGGTGTGTCCCTGCTTCAGTACAAACTGTGTAACGTGACTCATTAGTGTGTCGGCAGCAGTGTGTAGGTGAGTCCCTGCTTCAGTACAAACTGTGTAACGTGACTCATTAGTGTGTCGGCAGCAGTGTGTAGGTGAGTCCCTGCTTCAGTACAAACTGTGTAACGTGACTCATTAGTGTGTCAGCAGCAGTGTGTAGGTGAGTCCCTGCTTCAGTACAAACTGTGTGTAACGTGACTCATTAGTGTGTCAGCAGCAGTGTGTAGGTGTGTCCCTGCTTCAGTACAAACTGTGTGTTGTGACTCATTAGTGTGTCGGCAGCAGTGTGTAGGTGTGTCCCTGCTTCAGTACAAACTGTGTAACGTGACTCATTAGTGTGTCAGCTGCAGTGTGTAGGTGAGTCCCTGCTACAGTACAAACTGTGTAACGTGACTCATTAGTGTGTCAGCAGCAGTGTGTAGGTGTGTCCCTGCTACAGTACAAACTGTGTAACGTGACTCATTAGTGTGTCAGCAGCAGTGTGTAGGTGAGTCCCTGCTTCAGTACAAACTGTGTAACGTGACTCATTAGTGTGTCAGCAGCAGTGTGTAGGTGTGTCCCTGCTTCAGTACAAACTGTGTAATGTGACTCATTAGTGTGTTAGCAGCAGTGTGTAGGTGAGTCCCTGCTACAGTACAAACTGTGTAACGTGACTCATTAGTGTGTCAGCAGCAGTGTGTAGGTGAGTCCCTGCTACAGTACAAACTGTGTAACGTGACTCATTAGTGTGTCGGCAGCAGTGTGTAGGTGAGTCCCTGCTACAGTACAAACTGTGTAACGTGACACATTAGTGTGTCAGCAGCAGTGTGTAGGTGAGTCCCTGCTTCAGTACAAACTGTGTAACGTGACTCATTAGTGTGTCAGCAGCAGTGTGTAGGTGAGTCCCAGCTTCAGTACAAACTGTGTAACGTGACTCATTAGTGTGTCAGCAGCAGTGTATAGGTGAGTCCCTGCTTCAGTACAAACTGTGTAACGTGACTCATTAGTGTGTCAGCAGCAGTGTGTAGGTGAGTCCCTGCTACAGTACAAACTGTGTAATGTGACTCATTAGTGTGTCAGCAGCAGTGTGTAGGTGTGTCCCTGCTTCAGCACAAACTGTGTAACGTGACTCATTAGTGTGTCAGCAGCAGTGTGTAGGTGTGTCCCTGCTTCAGTACATACTGTGTAACGTGACTCATTAGTGTGTCAGCAGCAGTGTGTAGGTGTGTCCCTGCTTCAGTACAAACTGTGTGTAGTGACTCATTAGTGTGTCAGCAGCAGTGTGTAGGTGAGTCCCTGCTACAGTACAAACTGTGTAACGTGACTCATTAGTGTGTCAGCAGCAGTGTGTAGGTGTGTCCCTGCTTCAGTACAAACTGTGTAACGTGACTCATTAGTGTGTCAGCAGCAGTGTGTAGGTGAGTCCCTGCTTCAGTACAAACTGTGTAACGTGACACATTAGTGTGTCAGCAGCAGTGTGTAGGTGAGTCCCTGCTTCAGTACAAACTGTGTAACGTGACTCATTAGTGTGTCAGCAGCAGTGTGTAGGTGTGTCCCTGCTTCAGTACAAACTGTGTAACGTGACACATTAGTGTGTCAGCAGCAGTGTGTAGGTGTGTCCCTGCTTCAGCACAAACTGTGTGTCGTGACTCATTAGTGTGTCAGCAGCAGTGTGTAGGTGAGTCCCTGCTTCAGTACAAACTGTGTAACGTGACTCATTAGTGTGTCAGCGGCAGTGTGTAGGTGAGTCCCTGCTTCAGTACATACTGTGTAATGTGACTCATTAGTGTGTCAGCAGCAGTGTGTAGGTGAGTCCCTGCTTCAGTACAAACTGTGTGTAGTGACTCATTAGTGTGTCAGCAGCAGTGTGTAGGTGTGTCCCTGCTTCAGTACAAACTGTGTAACGTGACTCATTAGTGTGTCAGCAGCAGTGTGTAGGTGAGTCCCTGCTTCAGTACAAACTGTGTAACGTGACACATTAGTGTGTCTGCGGCAGTGTGTAGGTGTGTCCCTGCTCCAGCAGAAATGTTTTTGAATGTTTTTTTTTTTTTTTGGTTTACGACTTTCCCCCTGCTTGCTACGCATTTCACATGGTTGACTCGTGATTGATACCTAGTGGGTTACAGATCATCTTAACCTATTGGCGCAGTTCAGCGGGAACTGAAACTATTCCCATTAGCGGCACATTGGCTCCTGACTGCACGTGTAGTCTCCTCAATCGGCTTGTGACTGCATGTGTAGTCAGTGAGTGGGACAGCAGTGTGTTTGCAGCGTTTCAGTAGTCAGTCGGACTTGCAGAGCTCTGAGGGAAGCAGCTTAACCCCTTAACGACCAACGACGTTTGGGGTACGTCCTGCAAAAAAATGCAGTTAATGACCAAGGACGTACCCCGTACGTCGTTGGTCTTTGAAAGCAGTGGAAGCGATCCTGATCACTTCCAACTGCTTTCATGTTATAGCAGTGATGCCTCGATATTGAGGCATCCTGCTATAACATTTTTTAGCCCACCGATGAAGAGAGAGCCACCCTGTGGCCCTCTCTGCATCGGCCATCAATGGCCATGTTCGTTGGTGGGTGGGAGCTTACCCAGGGAGGCGGGTGGACGGCCATCGGTGGGGAAGGGTGCGAGATCGAGTGCGCGCGCGTGCGCGCGTGCGCGCGCGCGCGCGGGCGCGGGCGGGTGGGAACCCTACACTATGGAACAAATGTTAAGTGTTACACAGTGGGAGAGAGGGTGGGAACATTAGAAAATAACTTGTAATTTAACGATCTGGGAGGGTGGGAGGTTGGGGGCAGCTACACTACAGAAAATATAATTTTTAAAATAATAAAATATAATAAAAAACACATTTGATTTCAAACTGGGTACTGGCAGACAGCTGCCAGTACCCAATATGGCGCATAATAAGGCAGAGAGGGGGGTTAGAGAGCTGTTTGGGGGGGATCAGGGAGGTTGGGGGCTAAGGGGGGATCCTACAGAGCAGAATTATCATTTTTTTTTTTTTTTAAATCCCCAAAAAACTCTTATTTTAGTACTGGCAGACTTACTGCCAGTACTTAAGATGGTGGGGACAATTGTGGGGTGGGGGAGGGAAGAGAGCTGTTTGGGAGGGATCAGGGGGTGTGATGTGTCATGTGGGAGGTTGATACCTACACTAAAGCTAAAATTAACCCTGCAAGCTCCCTACAAGCTCCCTAATTAACCCCTTCAATGCTGGGCATTATACACGTGTGGTGCGCAAGGGCATTTAGCTGCCTTCTAATTACCAAAAAGCAAAGCCAAAGCCATATATGTCTGCTATTTCTGAACAAAGGGGATCCCAGAGAAGCTTTTACAACCATTTACGCCATAATTGCACAAGCTGTTTGTAAATAATTTCAGTGAGAAACCTAAAATTGTGAAACATTTAACGCTTTATTTTTATTTGTTAGCATTTGGCGGTGAAATGGTGGCATGAAATATACCAAAATGGGCCTAGATCAATACTTTGGGTTGTCTACTACATTATACTAAAGCTAAAATTAACCCTAAAAGCTCCCTACAAGCTTCCTAATTAACCCCTTCAATGCTGGGCATAATACATGTGTGGTGCGCAGTGGCATTTTGCGGCCTTCTAAATACCAAAAAGCAATGCCAAAGCCATATATGTCTGGAATTTCTGAACAAAGGGGATCCCAGAGAAGCATTTACAACCATTTGTGCCATAATTGCACAAGTTGTTTGTAAATAATTTCAGTGAGAAACCTAAAGTTTGTGAAACAATTTGTGAAAAAGTGAACAATTTTTTTTATTTGATCGCATTTGGTAGTGAAATGGTGGCATGAAATATACCAAAATTGGCCTAGATCAATACTTTGGGATGTCTTCTAAAAAAAAATATATGCATGTCAAGGGATATTCAGGGATTCCTGAAAGATATCAGTGTCCCAATGTAACTAGCGCTAATTTTGAAAAAAAGTGGTTTGGAAATAGCAAAGTGCTACTTGTATTTATGGCCCTATAACTTGCAAAAAAAGCAAAGCACATGTAAACATTGGGTATTTCTAAACTCAGGACAAAATTTAGAAACTATTTAGCATGGGTGTTTTTTGGTGGTTGTAGATGTGTAACAGATTTTGGGGGTCAAAGTTAGAAAAAGTGTGTTTTTTTCCATTTTTTCCTCATATTTTATATTTTTTTTTATAGTAAATTATAAGATATGATGAAAATAATGGTATCTTTAGAAAGTCCATTTAGTGGCGAGAAAAACGGTATATAATATGTGTGGGTACAGTAAATGAGTAAGAGGAAAATTACAGCTGAACACAAACACTGCAGAAATGTAAAAATAGCCTTGGTCCCAAACGGACAGAAAATGGAAAAGTGCTGTGGTCATTAAGGGGTTAAAGGGACATGAAACCCAAATGTTTTTCTTTCGTGATTTAGAAAGAGCATGTCATTTTAAACAACTTTCTAATTTACTTCTATTATCTAATTTGCTTCATTCTCTTGATATCAGTTGCTGAAAAGCATATCTAGATATGCTCAGTAGCTGCTGATTGGTTGCTGCACATAAAGGCCTTGTTTGATTGGCTCACACATGTGCATTGCTATTTCTTCAACAAAGGATATCTAAAGAATTGAGCAAATTAGATAATAGAAGTAAATTGGAAAGTTGTTTAAAATTGCATGCCCTATCTGAATCATGAAAGTTTAATTTTGACTAGACTGTCCCTTTAAACGCTGAGCTGAAGGCAGAAGTCAAAGTGTTTGGGGTTTTTTTCAGCTAGCTCCCAGTAGTGCGTTGCTGCTCCTGCTCTTGATATATGGATAGGAAGTGGAAGCTTAAAAATGCTTGATGATAAAATGCGAGTGTCTTTAATATTCCACCAAATTTTCCGAAATTGTCTTCATCCCATCAACCTCATACACCTATTAAAATAGTAATCAGCTATTGGTGTTATTAATTCTTGCACATAATTACTGTTACTTGTAAATATTATATAATTTATGTACGTGTCCGTATCTCTTGAAACAAGTTAGTTTAACCTCCTGTTTGCTTGTACAACTGGATTACTGTGTCGCTAAATGATGTAGGTTTAGTTTGGAAAGCTCTGCCCTATACAGTGTTAAACAAGCTTATAGTAAGAATAGAGAATATATATATATATAGCAAAAAGATTAATACATAAATAAATGCAGTTATGATACAGCCATTTACACTTATTGTGTTATGTTTGCCAGTTCTCATAAGAAATTAGAAATTAAGAGGAAAGAGAGAACCAAATTATTCTACACTATGGACAAAATTGTTACTGAATGTGTATAGGAATAGGTGGTGTTATATATTTTAACATTCTATTTTACCATGAAACACAAACAGGCTGCTGGAGGCATTGAAAACTGATTGGAATAAGAGCCTTGCATATATATTTATTTATTTATAAAATATTTTACCAGGAAGGATACATTGAGATTTCTCTCGTTTTCAAGTATGTCCTGGGACCACAAAACATTGCATTGATACAATAGGGTACAATAAAATACAAAAACAATAATAATAATACACAATATATGCAAACATTTAACATAGAGCAGGTATGAAATATTTAATCAACCATGACCGGTGCATTCTGTTTTGAGATATGTATAGAGGGATCTCTTAAAGGATTTTAGGCTTGGGGAAGTTTTTAAAGTGTGCGGGAGGTAATTCCATAATTGTGGCGCTCTGTAGGAAAAGGAGGATCGAGCTGCTTTCTTTTTGTATTGAGGCAAGCTAAATAATGTGCTGGCACTGGATAGGAGGTTATAGGAGGTGGGAATAGCAGGGGAGAGCATTCTGCTCAGGTAGGGTGGGAGCTTCCCAGAAAGGCTCTTAAACACAAGGCAGGAAAGATGGAGGGTGCGCCTGGATTCCAGCAACAGCCAGTTTAGTTCTTTTAGCATGTCACAATGGTTGGTCCTGTAGTTACATTGTAGCACAAAGCGGCATAATGAGTTATACAATGTATTAAGTTTATTAAGGTAAGTTTGCAGAGCAGGTGCATATACTACACCCCCATAATCCAAGATAGGCATCAGCATTTTCTGTACAATCTTTTCCTTTACTGTAGGGCTGAGGCAAGATTTGTTTCTGTACAGGGCACCTAGTTTTGGATAAAGTTTAGAGGCAAGTTTTTCTATGTGGAGTCCAAAAGATAGATTGGGGTCTAATAACATACCTAAGTATTTAAAAGAGTGGGCTGCGGTCAGCGTGCAATTGGATTTTGTTTTGATGCGAAGATGGGAATTTTGTAATTTTTGTATTATAGGTCCCGTTCCAAAGATCATTGTGACCGTTTTGTCAGTGTTTAGGAAGAGTTTGTTTTTCGAGATCCACTTTTCTACCTCTGTGAACTGGTCTTGGAGCACTGCTTCAAGCTGCGGCAGATCAGATTTGTTTGCATAGATTACCGTGTCGTCTACGTACATGTGTACAGTTGAGGATTTGCAGACATTAGGCAAATCATTTATAAATACTGTGAATAGTAGGGGGCCGAGAATGGAACCTTGGGGAGCACCACACGTGACTGGGAGAGGGAGGGAGTCACTGTTAGAGACAGAGACATATTCTGATCGATCCGATACATATGATTTAAACCAGGTTAACAGGCGATCAGCAATACCAGAGTTTTTTAGTTTGAGCAGTAGAATGCCATGGTCCACTGTGTCAAAAGCCTTTGCAAAATCAAGGAAAATAGCTCCAGTTAGGTCTCCTTGTTCCATGCCAGTTTGGATGTTGTTGCAAACTTTTAGGAGGGCAGTTGTAGTGGAGTGATTCGGTCTAAAACCTGATTGATCAGGGGTCAGATAGGGTAGTTAGAAAGTTGGTAATACTCACATAATTGCGTATGGACGCATTTTTCTAAGATTTTTGACAATACAGGGAGCAATGATATAGGACAATAGTTAGAAACCAAGGTTAACTCCCCACTTTTATAAATAGGCACTACTCTGGAAGTCTTCCAAAGTTTCGGTATGTATCCAGACACCAAGGATTCGTTAATTAGGGTTGTGACAGGCTTAGCAATTGCTGGCGCACTGAGCTTCAACAGCATTGCTGGGATTTGATCAGGTCCTGACTGGTTTTTCATTGTTAGATTATTAAGGTGTTTCTTAACGACATTGATTGGTACAGGTCTAAAATTGAACTTTTCTATATTGGGTCTTTGCTGTTTTAGTGGGGCCTGATCCACATTTGTAGCTTCAGGATGCGTGCCATTTATTAGTTTGTCAATCAGGGTGGTGGAGCATCTGACAAAATAATAGTTAAAGGCATTTGCTACTTCTAAGGGGAGTTGCAGGTTTTGGTTATCCACATTGACAGCGGAGGGTTGGGAGTGGATTGGTGGATTTTGTAAGTTATTTATGAGTTTTCAAAACTTTCTAGGGTTAGATAGGTTATTGTTCAGGTTTTCACAGAAATATTGGGCCTTAGCCAATGTTGTTTGTTTAGTGCATATATTTCACCATTGTCTATATACACAGTGATCGTTCATAGAGCCAGTATGCTTGAACTTTGACCACAATGAATCCCGAAACTGGTACATTTGAATGAGGTCAGCTGTGATCCAATTCAAGTGTGTTCCTTTTACTCTCACCTTGCGCAGCGGTGCATGTAAATTCCAAACTTGTAGGAGTTCAGACTGAAAGAATTCAACTGCAGAGTCTAGATCTGGGATTAGGTTTAATCTGTGCCAGGGGAGGTTCTTGATGTCATTTAGAAATGATTGAAGATTAAATTTTTTGAAGGACCTGGTGATTTTAACCTTGGGAGAGGATTTAGTAGCCTTTATTTTGCGCACACAGTACACTAAGCAGTGGTCACTGAAATTGTTAGGGAGAACACCTGCCTCCTGGATTCGGTCGGGAGAAGAGGAGAGAATCCAGTAGAGCAGGGTATGATTATGGCTTTTGATGTTTATGCGAGTTGGGGAGGAGATTAATTGCGTTAGCTGCAAAGATTTAAACAGCGAGTGACAACTGTTATTTTTTGGATTCAGCCAATCGATGTTAAAATCTCCAAAAACCAAAATTTCACTTTTTGGGTTTTGAGCTATGGATTCACTAAGGAGCTGTGCTATGTCCGAAATGGAATGCACAGGGAAGCTAGGTGGGCGGTAGATTCCTGCAACAATGATTGATTTACTCTCAATTTTGCCAGAAAGGAAATCAAAGGTGGCAGGAGAGCTAGATTTTTGTATGGGGGTGAACTTTGAGGAGTTGTCAACATAAATTACAATGCCGCCTCCTCTATTTGTTCTGTCAATTCTATGGCATGAATACCCAGGTATTGCAATGGCAGAGTCAGGTATTTTTGCAGTTAGCCATGATTCAGAGATCACAATGATTTTTGGCTTGTATTGTAAACACCAAGCTTGCAATGCATCGATTTTTGGTAGTAAGCTGCGTATATTACAGTGCACAAAGGAGAGGCCTTTTTTAGCTGGAAGGCTAGGAATGGAATTTGCTGGGGGACCAGGGTTAGACTCTACATCATTTGCAAGGGCAAGTAGCATAAGGAATAGGAATTCGGACATAGTTTTTGTTTGGCTATATAGTGAATGGCATTCTTTATAATTTTGTGAGGTGGGGGTAGGAGGACTATTTTTTATAACTCTCCACCAGCACTCAGCAGATAAGTTACAGCAACAGAGCAGGCCATGGTGTATGATCATTTGTTTTCCAGTTTGAGATGGGTGATTATGGCGGCAATGAAGTGAACAAAATTGGAGTGAGAAAAGGGTTGTCATGAATATCAGTATGGTCATATTTTGATACATGTTAGTGCTATGAGGTGTGTAGATGAAAATAAATCAAAAATAGTACAATATAAAAAAGAAATATATATATGTATATATACATATACACACACACATATATATATATATATATATATATATACACACATATATATTCACACACTATTGATGTGGGATATATAGCTATTTGTAGGGAGAGAGGGTATGTATTCTAAAGGGTTAAGTGAATGGAAGGATGTGCTGATTAGTGTTTGCAGCTGTCAGTTTAGGAGAATGAAAGGTGTGTGGGAGACTATCTATAAATGGGGGAATGAACCTGGGGTGGGTGGGGTGAGGGGCAGGGTGGGAGGGTAACTCTCTTCCTTTAACTACCTGATGCAGAGGGCAGTGTCAGCTGAGATGTGGGTCTGTGAATGTTCTTTAAAGACTTGTTGTAAGTATACTTTATAATTCAGCTGGGGAGAGATAAATTAGTCTTAGACTGGTCTGCAAAAAAAGTTAAGGGAGGGTGCTAGGAGTCATACAGGCAAAAAACACAGGGAAAGATCACAAATTATAGAGATAAGAGAGGTATCCATTGAGGAAAATAAAACCATTTAACCATATATATGCAATCTACCGTACTGCCATAAGGGGTCCGAATCATTGTCTATGCCAGAAATTGATGATGTCACCATCAATATTAAAACCCTTTGGTCTCCTCGTTTTTAACTGGAAAATCCAGAAAGCCTCCCTATATAGCAACCTGCTGGCCCTGTCCCCTCCTCTCAGCAAAGGTCTAATCCATTCGATAACCTGCCATTTGAAACTATTAACATTTTGGTTGTGTACTTGAATAAAGTGCCGCGCTAGATCAGAGCAATCATTATCAATGTTGTTTAAATGCTCTCTCGTAATCTAGATCCCCTTGTTGAACACCCAACATATTGTTTCTCACAAAGGGTGCACTCTATCAAATACACAACATGTGTAGTTCTGCAATTGGTAAGATCCAATAAATGATATATCCTCTGAGTTACTTTCACGTGAAAAGGTGCGTGTGGTTTGTGTATGGCTGCATGCTATGCATTTGCTTTAATGGCACTTGAAGTAACCTTTAGCATTTAACCAACTATTGTTAATCCTAACATCTGTCTTTAACATGCTTGGAGAAAGGGCATTGCACAAGGTACATCCTCTTTTAGCAACAAATTTACAGCCATTAGAGACACAGTTTGTTTAGGCTATCCTCACTATATTGCAAATTGCTTTGTACTGGGAGCTATATGTTGTAACACAGACCGGTCTAGAGATGTCAAACTCTGCACTAGCCTTCCTATTCCTATTAGCACAATCTATCGGCTAGATTACGAGTTTTGGGGTAACAGGGGTGCGTTGCACACGCTCCTTTTTTTCTTACCGCTCACTTAAGACAACGCTGGTATCACAAGTTTTCTGCAAGCCGGCGTTAGCCTCAGAAAAGTGAGCATTAAGCAAAATGTAACTCCACATCTCACCTCAATACCAGCGTTGCTTACGGTAGCGGTGAGTAGTGATGTCCCGAACTGTTCGCCCGCGAATGGTTCACGGCGAACATAGCTTGTTCGCGTTCGCCGCTACGGGCGAACATATGCGATGTTCGATCTGCCCCCTATGTGTCATCATTGAGGAAACTTTGACCCTGTATGTCACAGCCTTCTGACACATTAGAGCCAATCAACATCAGACACTCCCTCACAGACCCTCCCAGCTACTCGGAAGCCGCCATTTTAGACTCATAACGACCTTGCTTTCTTAGTGAGAGGATGTGTTGTGTTTGTGCTGCTGACATTATAGGGAAATACATAGCTAGGCTAGTGTATTTAGTGTCCACTACAGTCCAGAAGGACTCCACTCATCTCTGCTGCAAGGACAGCACCCCAAAAAGCCCTTTTTAGGGCTATAATTCGAGCGGTTTTTTTGTTTGTTTTTTTTTCGTATTTTTATTAGCATTTGCCTGTCTTTCAGCCTATGTTTAAGGCCTAACAACATTAGTTTAAATTTAACCAACCAAAAATTTTAATTATTTTGCTAGTGAAAATATCCCAATAAAGGGATATAAAAGAGCGCTGGTGTTTGAAAAAAATAAATAAAAATAATATACAATTTAAAACCAAATATTATACTTTTGATATAGTAGATCAGGTCTACCGTATTAGTCCTGTTTACTGTCCATATACTGGTGGTAAATAGGAAATGGAGGTGTCCTTTTGAAAGAGATGATGAATCAGGCTGCTCCTCTTGATTCCAGAGAGTGTGGAACAACTGTTGAAGAAGAATAGAGAGAGGGCGCCACAATAGCGTGATATCGTCTGGAATGCAGGTACAGATAAAAGTAGGTGTTATGCTTACCAGATGGTGTGGCACTGTACTGTGACCAGTGCAAGAGAGCAGGCTAGCACTTAACAGTGGCTAGTACACTGTAGGAGCCAGGCTCCAAAGGCACTTGTTCCAGTTGCAACTTGGTATTTGTCTCCTGTTGTTTGGACTTCAGGTGTTGCAAAGGAGTAATCTTTTAATATTTTTTATAACTTTTAATATTTTTTATGACGCGTTTCTCAACCTACAGGGGTTGTTTCATCTGATGAAACAACCCCTGTAGGTTGAGAAACGTGTCATAAAAAATATCAAAAGTCATTTTTATTGAAGTTGTCTGTGTTGTGGTTCATATATACCCACTGAACAACACACATAAGATTACTCCTTTGCAACACCTGAAGTCCAAACAACAGGAGACAAATACCAAGTTGCAACTGGAACAAGTGCCTTTGGAGCCTGGCTCCTACAGTGTACTAGCCACTGTTAAGTGCTAGCCTGCTCTCTTGCACTGGTCACAGTACAGTGCCACACCATCTGGTAAGCATAACACCTACTTTTATCTGTACCTGCATTCCAGACGATATCACGCTATTGTGGCGCCCTCTCTCTATTCTTCTTCAATAATTATTTTGCTAGTGTAATTTTTTTTCATTTTCTATCAGGCCTGTGTCACACAGCATATACTCTGGTTCATTGCTCTGTGCCAGCCACCAGTGTTAATATCCGTTTATAACATTATTTTAAATTTTAAAAAAATGTTTTAAATAATTTTGCTAGTGTAATCTAATTACATTTTCTATCAGGCCTGTGTCTGTCAGGCTCACACAGCATTAATATACTTAATTTTTTTTTTCAGTCTTTTGGTTAATTGGTCTGTGCCAGGCAGCCACCACTGATATCTTCTTCACCTTAATTTAAATGTAAAAAAAAAAAACGTTTACATTTTTTTGATAGTGTAATCTAATATCATTTTCTATCAGGCCTGTGTGTTTTGCTGACATACAGAGCCTACTGTGTTTACTTGCTGCCCTCCCTAGTCTATGAGCCACGACTCATGTGTTTAACCTTTTTTTAAATTCCCCCATAAAAAATTTTTTAACTCAGTTTTCTATTGTAATCTAATAGTATTTTCTATCAGGCGTGTGTGTATCTGACTTACAGAGCCTACTGTTTTTAATAGCTGCCCTTCCAAGGCTATCAGCCACGACTCATATCTATGTGCTTAACCTTTTTCTTTAAATTCCCAAAAAAAAATCTTTAAATCATTATGCTAGTGTAATCTAATTTTATTTTCTATCAGGCCTGTGTCTAACTGTCTATCTGACTTACACAGCATACTGTTGTTAATTGCTGCCCTACGTAGCAGCCAGCCAGTGCGACCACTCATATGTGCATTGCACTTCTTAACATTATTTTAATATTAAAATATAAAATTTGAAATTATGTTGCTAGTGTAATCTAACTTAATTTTCTATCAGGCCTGTGTTTTTGTCACTTACACAGCATACTGTGTCAAATTGCTGCCCTACCTACCAGCCACGACTCATATCTGCCAGCCTGTGTGCCAGGCCCAACTAGCCAATTAGTGCCACCAATCCTAGTTGTTGTAACAGTATTGTTAATCTTTAAAAATTACAAATTGTTAGCTTGTGATTCATCAGTTTGCTCATGCCATTGAATTGCACTTTCCTCCTGCCTGCCAGCGTGTTTTCCAGGCCCAACTAGCCAATTAGTGGCACCAATCATAATTCTTGTAACAGTATATAAAAAATTTAAAATCATAATTTTTTGGACTGCAAATATTCAGTCTCCTAGTGCCATTGAATTGAAGTTTCCTCCTGCCTGGCAGCCTGTGTGCCAGGCCCAAACTAGCCAATTAGTGCCACCAATCATATTTCTTCTAACAGTATATAAAAAATTTAAATCATAATTATTTGACTGGAAATATTCAGTCTCCTAGTGCCATTGAATTGCATTTTCCTCCTGCCTCCCAGCCTGTGTGCCAGGCCCAACTAGCCAATTAGTGCCAGCAATCATATTTCTTTTAACAGTCTTTCAAAAATTGTCAATAATCACTGTTTTGACTGTCAATCTGCAGTCTACTAGTGTCCTTGAATTGCATTTTCCTCCTGCCTGCCAGCCTGTGTGCCAGGCCGACTTGCCAACTAGTTACACCAATCATAATTGTTGTCACAGTATTGTTACTAATTAAAATTAAACATTTTTTGATTGTTGTTCTGAATCCTCACTTTGCTCGTGCCATTGAATTGCACTTTCCTCCTGCCTGCCAGCCTGTGTGCCAGGCCCAACTAGCCAATTAGTGCCAGCAATCATATTTGTTGTCACAATATTGTTATTAATTAAAATTAAAATTTTTTTGATTGTTGTTCTTAATCCTCACTTTGCTCGTGCCATTGAATTGCACTTTCCTCCTGCCTGCCAGCCTGTGTGCCAGGCCCAACTAGCCAATTAGTGCCACCAATCCTAGTTGTTGTAACAGTCTTGTCACAGTATTGTTAATAATTGTAATATTTTTTTATTTTTTTTATTCTGAATCCTCAGTTTGCTTGTGCCATTGAATTGGACTTTCCTCCTGCTTGCCAGCCTGTGTGCCAGTCCGTCTTGCCAACTATTTACACCAATCATAATTGTTGTCACAGTATTGTTACTAATTAAAATTAAAAAAATTTTGATTGTTGTTCTGAACCCTCACTTTGCTCGTGCCATTGAATTGCACTTTCCTCCTGCCTGCCAGCCTGTGTGCCAGGCCCAACTAGCCAATTAGTGCCAGCAATCATATTTGTTGTCACAATATTGTTATTAATTAAAATTAAAAATTTTTTGATTGTTGTTCTTAATCCTCACTTTGCTCGTGCCATTGAATTGCACTTTCCTCCTGCCTGCCAGCCTGTGTGCCAGGCCCAACTAGCCAATTAGTGCCACCAATCCTAGTTGTTGTAACAGTCTTGTTAATAATTAAAACCAAAAAGTTTTTGATTGTTGTTCTGAATCCTCAGTTTGCTCGTGCCATTGAATTGCACTTTCCTCCTGCCTGCCAGCCCACCTAGCTAATTATTCCCAGCAATCATATTTATTTTAACAGTTTTGCAAAAATTGTCAATCATCACTGTTTTGACTGTTAATATTCAGTCTACTAGTGTCCTTGAATTGCATTTACCTCCTGCCTGCCAGCCTGTGTGCTATGACGTCTTGCCAACTAGTTACACCAATCTTATCTTGTTTGTGCAAGACCGCTTGGCTTTTTTTTTGGTTTGGGTGCGGCTAATCATGCAGGCCATATAGAGCTGCCACCATTCGGTGTTGTATCAGGTATTAAACTAATAAGAACAGAACTACCGAAATACAGCCAATGAAGGGCCTATGAAGACTGAGCCAAGGTTGGATTGTAGTATTTGGTTAGGCTAATCATGATGGCCATGTAGACCAACCCCAAGAGGCCTGACAGTAATAGGGATGAAAGTGCTAAGAATAGTACTAATTGAAACAACAGCCAATGAAGGGCCTTATGAAGACTGAGCCAAGGTTGGATTGTAGTATTTGTTAAGGCTAATCATGATGGCCATGTAGACCACCACAGAGAGTCCTGGAAGTAACAGGGATGAGATGAAAGTGCTAAGAATAGTACTACTTGAAACAACCGAGTTAGCCATGGGTGTTAATCCAAGACCGCTTGGCTTTTTTTTTGGTTTGAGTGCGGCTAATCATGCAGTCCATATAGAGCTGCCACCATTCGGTGTTGTATCAGGTATTAAACTTATAAGAACAGAACTACCAAAATACAGCCAATGAAGGGCCTTATGAAGACTGAGCCAAGGTTGGATTGTAGTATTTGGTTAGGGTAATCATGATGGCCATGTAGACCACCACCGAGAGTCCTGGAAGTAACAGGGATGAGATGAAAGTGCTAAGAATAGTACTACTTGAAACAACCGAGTTAGCCATGGGTGTTAATCCAAGACCGCTTGGCTTTTTTTTGGTTTGGGTGCGGCTAATCATGCAGGCCATATAGAGCTGCCACCATTCGGTGTTGTATCAGGTATTAAACTTATAAGAACAGAACTACCAAAATACAGCCAATGAAGGGCCTTATGAAGACTGAGCCAAGGTTGGATTGTAGTATTTGGTTAGGGTAATCATGATGGCCATGTAGACCACCACCGAGAGTCCTGGAAGTAACAGGGATGAGATGAAAGTGCTAAGAATAGTACTACTTGAAACAACCAAGTTAGCCAAGGGTGTTAATCCAAGACCGCTTGGCTTTTTTTTGGTTTGGGTGCGGCTAATCATGCAGGCCATATAGAGCTGCCACCATTCGGTGTTGTATCAGGTATTAAACTTATAAGAACAGAACTACCAAAATAAAGCCAATGAAGGGCCTTATGAAGACTGAGCCAAGGTTGGATTGTAGTATTTGGTTAGGGTAATCATGATGGCCATGTAGACCACCACCGAGAGTCCTGGAAGTAACAGGGATGAGATGAAAGTGCTAAGAATAGTACTACTTGAAACAACCGAGTTAGCCATGGGTGTTAATCCAAGACTGCTTGGCTTTTTTTTTGGTTTGGGTGCGGCTAATCATGCAGGCCATATAGAGCTGCCAACATTCGGTGTTGTATCAGTTATTAAAATAATAAGAACAGAACTACCAAAATACAGCCAATGAAGGGCCTATGAAGACTGAGCCAAGGTTGGATTGTAGTATTTGGTTAGGCTAATCATGATGGCCATGTAGACCAACCCCAAGAGGCCTGACAGTAACAGGGATGAAAGTGCTAAGAATAGTACTAATTGAAACAACCTAGTTAGCCATTTTTTTGGGTTTGGGTGCGGCTAATCATGAAGCCCAGATAGACCTGCCACCATTCGGTGTTGTAACAGGTATTTAACTGCTAAGAACAGTACTACTTAACACAACCTAGTTACCATGGGTCCCAGAGCATATGTTTTGTTATTATATTTTGTAAGGGTAATCATGCAGGCCATATAGACCTCCCCCAATAGGGTGAGTAACAGGTATTAAAATGCTCAGAACAGTACGACTTAACACAACCTTACCATAGGTCCCAGACCCAGAGCATATGTCTTATTATTATATTTTGTTAGGGTAATCATGCAGGCCATATAGACCTCCCCCGATAGGGTGAGTAACAGGTATTAAAATGCTAAGAACAGTACTACTCAACACAACCTAGTTACCATGGGTCCCAGACCGCATGTTTTGTTATTAGATTTTGTAAGGGTAATCATGCAGGCCATATAGACTACCACCGATAGGGTGAGTATGAGTAACAGCTATTAAAATGCTAAGGACATTACTACTTAACACAACATAGTTACCATGGGTCCAAGACCCAGAGCAGATGTCTTATTATTATATTTTGTATGGGTAATCATCCAGGCCGTATAGACCTCCACAAATAGGGGGAGTTACAGAGATTAAAGTGCTAAGAATGGTAGTACTTAAAACACAACCTAGTTAACATGGGTCCCAGACCGCATGTCTTATTATTATATTTTTTCAGGGTAATCAGGCAGGCCATATAGACCTCCCCCGATAGGGGGGGGGTAACAGGTAATTAAAGTGCTAAGAAAAGTACTAATTAACACAAGCTAGTTACCATGGGTCCAACACCGTGTGTCTTGCTGTTATACTTTGTCAGGGTAATCATGCAGGCCATATAGACCTCCCTTGATAGGGGGAGTAACAGGGATTACAGTTCTAAGAATAGTACTACTTAAACACAACCTAGTTACCATGGGTCCCAGACCAGATGTTTTCTTATTATACTTTGTCAGGCTAATCATGCAGGCCATATAGAGCTCCAACAAAAGGGGGGGTAAGGGGGATTCAAGTGATAAGAAAAGTTTTACTTAACACAACAAAATTACCATGGGTCCCAGACCGCGTGTCTTGTTGTTATACTTTGTCAGGGTAATCAATCATAACCGCCATATAGACCTCCACCAATAGGGGGAGTTACAGGGCTGAAAGTGCTAAGAATAGTACTACTTAACAAAACCTTGTTACCATGGGTCCAAGAACGCATGTTTAATTATTAGACTTTATCAAGGTAATTATATATCTAACAAATCTATCTATTTCTCTTCTATCGATTCTATCTAACTATCAATCTATGTATATCTATCTATCCTATCTATCGATCTATCTTCTGTCCGGACTGTTTTGAGACAGCCACTTGTGTTTCTGACAAATTTGAAGTAGGAGGACAGACCAATCATCTTCTTCCATCTCCCGGTTCCAAAAATGAAGGCCATATGGACCTCCCCCGATAGGGGGAGTAACAGGTAGTAAACTGCTAAGAATAGTACTACTTAACACACCACGGGTCACAGAACGCATGTCTTATTGTTATACTCTGTCAGGGAAATTAGATATATTTCAAATCGATTTATTTATCTATCAAATCGATCGAACTATCAAACGTATCGATCAAATGTAGATTGCATCTATTGATCGATGTAATTCGTATCTATAAAATGTATATTACATATTTTGATTGATGTCATTCGTATCTATAAAATGTATATTGCATCTTTGATTCAATAACATTCGTATATATCAAATGTATATTGCATCTATTGATCGATGTAATTCGTATCTATCAAATGTATATTGCATCTATTGATCGATGTAATTCGTATCTATCAAATGTATATTGCATGTATTGATCTATGTAATTCGTATCTATCAAATGTATATTGCATGTATTGATCTATGTAATTGGTATCTATGAAATGTATATTGCATCTATTGATCGATGCAATTCGTATCTATGAAATGTATATTGCATCTATTGAGCTATGTACAGTGTATTGATCATATGTATATTGCATCGATTGAGCTATGTAATCTATGTATCTATCTATCAAATCTAGCTATCTCGTGGTTCTGCAAGTGGACTGTTTGCGGTTGATTGCGGTGCGTTACACTTGGAGTTTGCTCTGTCACTGAGATGCGGCTGTAACCCTTACACTACCTGATAGATACGACATCATAACTGATGTTTTAAAGCACGTTATTGCAAACAATTTGGGAATGTTAGGTGATTTAGGCCCTTTATGGGTTAAAAGCAGACTCTGCATCAACTATGTAATTTTCCAGGGGAGTTTTGCCATGGATCCCCCTCCGGCATGCCACAGTCCAGGTGTTAGTCCCCTTGAAACAACTTTTCCATCACTATTGTGGCCAGAAAGAGTCCTTGTAGGTTTTAAAGTTTGCCTGCCTATTGAATTCAATGGCAGTTCGCGGGTTCGCGAACAATACCGGAAGTTCGAGTCCGCCGTTCGAACACGGAAAATTTTAAGTTTGCGACATCACTAGCGGTGAGCTGGCTAAACGTGCTCGTGCACGATTTCCCCATAGGAAACAATGGGGCTGAGCTGGCTGAAAAAAAAACCTAACACCTACAAAAAAGCAGCGTTCAGCTCCTAACGCAGCCCCATTGATTCCTATGGGGAAATACTTTCTAAGTCTACACCTAACACCCTAACATGAACCCCAAGTCTAAACACCCCTAATCTTACACTTATTAACCCCTAATCTGTCGCCCCCGACATCGCCGACACCTGCATTATATTATTAACCCCTAATCTGCCGCTCCGGACACCGCCGCCAGCTACATTATACCTATGAATAGTGATGTCGCGAACCTAAAATTTTCGGTTCGCGAACAATACCGGAAGTTCGAGTCCGCGGTTTGCGAACCGAAAATTTTAGGTTCGCGACATCACCATTGAATTCAATAGGCAGGCGAACTTTAAAACCTACAAGGACTCTTTCTGGCCACAATAGTGATGGAAAAGTTGTTTCAAGGGTACTAACACCGGGACTGTGGCATGCTGGAGGGGGATCCCTGGCAAAACTCCCATGGAAAATTACATAGTTGATGCAGAGTCTGCTTTTAAGCCATAATGGGTCTAAATCAACTAACATTCCCAAAGTGGCTGTCTCAAAACATCCCGGACAGAAGATAGATTGATAGTGATAGATAGGATAGATAGATATACATAGATTGATAGTTAGATAGAATCAATAGAAGAGAAATAGATATATTTGTTAGATATATAATTACCCTAATAAATTCTAATAATCAAACATGCGTTCTTGGACCCAACTAGCTTGTGTCAATTAGTACTTTTCTTAGCACTTTAATCCCTGTTCCCCCCCCCCCCCCTATCGTGGGAGTTCTATATGGCCTGCCAGATTACCCTGAAAAATTATAATAATAAGACATGTGGTCTGCTACCTATTTTAACGAGGTTGTGTTTTAAGTACTACCATTCTTAGCACTTTAATCTCTGTAACTCCCCCTATTTGGTGAGGTCTATACGGCCTGGATGATTACCCATACAAAATATAATAATAAGACATCTGCTCTTGGTCTGCGACCCATGGTAACTATGTTGTGTTAATTAGTAATGTCCTTCGCATTTTAATAGCTGTTACTCATACTCACCCTATCGGTGGAGGTCTATATGGCCTGCATGATTACCCTTACAAAATATAACAACCAAACATATGTCCTGGGACCCATGGTAGGTAGGTTGTGTTATGTAGTACTGTTCTTTGCATTTTTATACCTGTTACAACACCAAATGGTGGCAGGTCTATCTGTCCTTCATGATTAGCTGCACCCAAACCCAAAAAAATGCCGAGTGGTCTTAGACTAACACCCATGGCTAACTCTGTTGTTTCAATTAGTACTATTCTTAGCACTTTCATCCCTGTTACGGGCGGTCTACATGGCCATCATGATTAGCCGAACAAAATACTACAATCCAACCTTTGCTCAGTCTTCATAGGCCCTTCATTGTCTGTATTTTGATAGTACAGTTCTTATTATTTTTATAGCTGATACAACACTGAATGTTGTCAGCTCTATATGGCCTGCAGGATTAGCTGCACCCAATACAAAAATAAATCTAAGCGGTCTTGGATTAACACCCATGGCTAACTCTGTTGTTTCAAGTAGTACTATTCTTAGCACTTTCATCTCATCATCCCTGTTACTTCCAGGACTCTCGGTGGTGGTGGTCTACATGGCCATCATGATTAACCTAACCAAATACTACAATCCAACCTTGGCTCAGTCTTCCTAAGGCCCTTCATTGGCTGTATTTTGCTAGTACTGTTCTTATTACTATGGTGGTCTACATGGCCATCATGATTAGCCTAACCAAATACTACAATCCAACCTTGGCTCAGTCTTCCTAAGGCCCTTCATTGGCTGTATTTTGGTAGTACTGTTCTTATTAGTTTAATAGCTGATACGACACCGAATGTTGTCAGCTCTATATGGCCTGCATGAATAGCCGCACCCAAAGCCAAAAAAAAGCCAAGCGGTTTTGCACTAACACCCATGGCTAACTCTGTTGTTTTAAGTTCTACTATTCTTAGCTCTTTCATCTCATCATCCCTGTTACTTCCAGGACTCTCGGTGGTGGTGGTCTACATGGCCATCATGATTAGCCTAACCAAATACTACAATCCAACCTTGGCTCAGTCTTCCTAAGGCCCTTCATTGGCTGTATTTTGGTAGTACTGTCATCCTTTTGAATAAAAGATTACAGTAAAGGCATTGATTTTAGAAAGCCACAGATCATTATTTGCAACCGGGAATTTAGAAAAAAAAATTGATTACACAGCCGTGACACTTATTTATGCTCAGGCCTTTTTAATACGAGGGTCCCGGAGCCTCAACCGAAACAACAGCATGAAAGAGGAGATATGTCATCCTTTTGAATAAAAGATTACAGGAAAGGCATTGATTTTAGAAACCCACAGATCATTATTTGCAACCGTGAATTTAGAAAAAAAAATTGATTACACACCAGTCACACTTATTTATGCTCAGGCCTTTTTAATACGATGGTCCCGGAGCCTCAACCGAAACAACAGCATGAAAGAGGAGATATGTCATCCTTTTGAATAAAAGATTACAGTTAAGGCATTGATTTTAGAAAGCCACAGATCATTATTTGCAACCGTGAATTTAGAAAAAAAAAATGATTACACAGCCGTGACACTTATTTATGCTCAGGCCTTTTTAATACGAGGGTCCCGGAGCCTCAACCGAAACAACAGCATGAAAGAGGAGATATGTCATCCTTTTGAATAAAAGATTACAGGAAAGGCATTGATTTTAGAAAGCCACAGATCATTATTTGCAACCGTGAAATTAGACAAAAACATTGATTAGACAGCCATGACACTTATTTATGCTCAGGCCTTTTTAATACAAGGGTCCCGGAGCCTCAACCGAAACAGCATGAAAGAGGAGATATGTCATCCTTTTGAATAAAAGATTACAGGAAAGGCATTGATTTTAGAAAGCCACAGATCATTATTTGCAACCGTGAAATTAGACAAAAACATTGATTAGACAGCCGTGACACTTATTTATGCTCAGGCCTTTTTAATACGAGGGTCCCGGAGCCTCAACCGAAACAGCATGAAAGAGGAGATATGTCATCCTTTTGAATAAAAGATTACAGTAAAGGCATTGATTTTAGAAACCCACAGATCATTATTTGCAACCGTGAATTTAGAAAAAAAAATTGATTACACAGCCGTCACACTTATTTATGCTCAGGCCTTTTTAATACGAGGGTCCCGGAGGCTCAACCGAAACAACAGCATGAAAGAGGAGATATGTCATACTTTTGAATAAAAGATTACAGGAAAGGCATTGATTTTAGAAACCCACAGATCATTATTTGCAACCGTGAATTTAGAAAAAAAAATTGATTACACACCCGTCACACTTATTTATGCTCAGGCCTTTTTAATACGAGGGTCCCGGAGCCTCAACCGAGACAACAGCATGAAAGAGGAGATATGTCATACTTTTGAATAAAAGATTACAGGAAAGGCATTGATTTTAGAAAGCCACAGATCATTATTTGCAACCATGAAATTACACAAAAACATTGATTAGACAGCCGTGACACTTATTTATGCTCAGGCCTTTTTAATACGAGGGTCCCGGAGCCTCAACCGAAACAACAGCATGAAAGAGGAGATATGTCATCCTTTTGAATAAAAGATTACAGGAAAGGCATTGATTTTAGAAACCCACAGATCATTATTTGCAACCGTGAATTTAGAAAAAAAAATTGATTACACACCCGTCACACTTATTTATGCTCAGGCCTTTTTAATACGAGGGTCCCGGAGCCTCAACCGAAACAACAGCATGAAAGAGGAGATATGTCATACTTTTGAATAAAAGATTACAGGAAAGGCATTGATTTTAGAAACCCACAGATCATTATTTGCAACTGTGAAATTAGAAAAAAAAATTGATTACACACCCGTGACACTTATTTATGCTCAGGCCTTTTTAATACGATGGTCCTGGAGCCTCAACCGAAACAACAGCATGAAAGAGGAGATATGTCATAATTTTGAATAAAAGATTACAGGAAAGGCATTGATTTTAGAAACCCACAGATCATTTATATGACCCGTGTAATAGAAAAAAACATTCATTAGACACCGGTTACACTTATTTATCCTCAGGCCTTGTTAATACGAGGGTCCCGGAGCCGCAACTGAAACAACAGCATGAAAGAGGACATATGTCAATCTTTTTGAATTATAGATTACAGGAAAGGCATTGATTTTAGAAACACTGAGATAATTACTTGCAACCGGGAAATAAAAAAAAAAATTGAACAGACACCCAGTACACTTTATTATCCATAGGCCTTTTCAGCAGAGGCTCCAGGACCCTCAACAAAAACAAGAGCAGGGAGCTGGGCATAGGAGTACAATGGAGTGTGACAATAATAATCTGAAGGTGAAGATTGCATAGTTGTGGCATTTTAATTTTGTTATCGTGGGAACTTAGTACTTGCAATGACCTTGCTCTGGTGAATCCATATCGCAAATGTGTTATTTAAGGCACTGTTTGTCTATTTTTTTGAATATCAGCATTTGTTAAATGAAGCTCAACTTAGGCTGGTGAGAAAAGACCTTTCTTCTGGCTGTTTGCAAATGTTGTGGCTCTGGACAAACATGTGAATAAGGGGCCATCAGCCATATTCTGCACGCAACCCCTTTGATGATTGACGATAAACATGTGTCACCTGCAAGCAGAGCTCGGTACTTCTGTCTAAATCATCTTCCTGGTATGGACAGGCCACTGTTTCCCACAGCAAGTACGAATTTTGAAATACAAGATTGTCTTGAGTATGGTAGGAAACCAAAGTTTATTTAATTCAGTACTATCTATCACCACAAAAAATGAACTTCTTGAAGCAACAAAAATGCCAGCAATTTCATGTGCTTATGGATGACAAGGACGTCATGTCCTTTGGTGCACAGAGATGGAGACGATTTTTGCCCTCCCTGTACACTACCCAGATGTCTCAAACATCACCAGAAACACAATACAGCCACTCTTGTGAAGTTCCTGGTGTTCTGGTAGCCATCTCTTTGCGCTCCTAAAGGAATACTTTATCAGTGTTTTTGTATACATCCGACAACAGCTTCGGAGACTGTGGTGACGCACATGTTATTTACTGTTGTTCCAGCTGTGGCAATATCAATTGGCATGAAAAAGTTAAGATTTGTGGGTTGTGGAGCCTATAGCTGTTAAGGTAGGACGTGTGTTTGAGGAGCTCCAGGTCTTACAAGTTACTTTGGAGTTAGTTTTCAACCTTAATTTAATTTTCTTTTTGGGATTCATAGTCACACTTTCTGGGGCTATCCAAGAGGAGCCTGGTAAAAGCAGTAGTAGTCACCCCTTATATCAACGGGTACGGAGACCTGTTTTTTGCGTTTCCAATATTGCGCCGTACCCCAAACTAATCCTGAATGAAAAAAAAATTATTAAAATTTGGACTAGTGATGCACATTTTATGCATGCTGTGGCAATTGCAATTTGCAATAAAAATAATCTGCTAACAACAACCACTACCTACGACCACACCTGACTCCTGAAGTCATGCTTCAGTTATTAAGTCAAGTTAAATTAAATTTTTTTTTCTTTATTATGCGCAGCAGAGGCTCCAGGACCCTCGACAAAACCAGCAGCAGGAAAGAGGACATATGGCATCCTTTTGAAAAAAATGATTATAGGAAAGGCATTGATTTTAGAAACACAGAGATCATTAGTTGCAACCGTGAAATCACAAAAAACTTTGATTATACACCAAGTACACTTATTTATCCTTAGGCCTTTTTAGCAGAGGCTCCAGGACCCTCCACAAAACCAGCAGCATGAAAGAGGACAAATGGCATCCTTTAGAAAATTAGATTACAGGAAAGGCATTGATTTTAGAAACACAGAGATCATTAGTTGCAACTGTGAAATCACAAAAAACTTCGATTATACACCAAGTACACTTATTTATCCTTAGGCCTTTTTAGCAGAGGCTCCAGGACCCTCCACAAAACCAGCAGCATGAAAGAGGACATATGGCATACTTTAGAAAATTAGATTACAGGAAAGGCATTGATTTTAGAAACACAGAGATCATTAGTTGCAACCGTGAAATCTAAAAAAACATAGATTATACACCCAGTACACTTATTTATCCTTAGGCCTTTTTATAAGAGGGTCCTGGACCCTCAAAAAAAACACCAGCAGGAAAGAGGACATATGGCATACTTTTGAAAATTAGATTACAGGAAAGGCATTGATGTTAGAAACACAGAGATCAGTTATATGACCCGGGAAATAGAAAAAAAACATTGATTGGACACCCAGTACACTTCTTTATCCTTAGGCCTTTTTAAAAGAGTGTCCCGGAGCCTCAACAGAAAGAACAGCATGAAAGAGGACATATGGCATCCTTTTGAAAAATAGATTACAGGAAAGGCATTGATTTTTGAAAGACAGAAAAAATAAGTTACAACTGTGAAATCTAAAAAAACATTGAATAGACACCCAGTACACTTCTTTATCCTTCGGCCTTTTTAGCAGACGCTCCAAGACACTCAACAAAACCAGCAGTAGGAAAGAGGACATATGGCATCCTTTGTGAAAAAAAGATTATAGGAAAGGCATTGATTTTAGAAACCCGGGGATAATTTGTTGCAACCGTGAATTTGAATTAAAAAAAAAAAAGATTGGATGGACACCAGGTACAATTCTTTATCCATAATGCCTTTTTATAAGAGGGTCCAGGACCCTCAAACAAAAAACAGCAGGAAAGAGGACATATGGCATACTTTTGAACAATAAAGTACAGGAAAGGCATAGATTTTAGAAACCCATAAAAAAAATTTTTAAAATGTAAATTTGAATAAAAAAAATGATTCGATGGACAGCCAGTACACCTCTTTCTCCTTAGGCCTTTCTATAAGAGGGTCCTGGACCCTAAAAAAAAAACACCAGCAGGAAAGAGGACGTATGGCATCCTTTTGAACAATAGAGTACAGGTACAGCATTGATTTTACAAACCCAGAGATCATTTTGGTCAATTGTTAAATAGAAAAATAAAAATGAGTGGCCAACCAGTACACCTCTTTCTCCTTAGGCCTTTTTATAAGAAGGTCCTGGACACTCAAAAAAAACACTTTGATTTTACAAAACCAGAGATAATTTAGGTCAAATAAGAAATAGAAAATAAAAATGAGTGGACACCCAGTACACCTCTTTCACCTTAGGCCTTTTTATAAGAGTGTCCAGGACCCTCAAACAAAATACCAGCAGGAAAGAGAACATATGGCATACTTTGGAACAATAGAGTACTGGTACGGCATTGATTTGTGAAACCCACAGATAATTGTTTGTAAAAGTGAAATAGCACCAAAAACCATGCTTGGACTCCCACTCCAGGTCGTTCACCTTCAGCTTTTTTATAAGAGGGTCCAGCACCCTCAACAGAAACAACTGCAGGAAACACCACCACATATGCCATCCTTTTGCACAAGTGAGTACAGGTATGGCATCCATTTTAGAAACCCAAAGATAATTGAGAGGAACCAGGAACATTTTTATAAAAACTGGATGGGGCAACCATTACTACAGGTCGTTCTCCTTCAGCCTTTTTATATCATGGGCCACGACCCGCAACAGGCACAACAGCATGAAACAAAACATATTCCACCCTTTTGCACAATAGAGTACAGGTATATCATAGATGGAACACAGAGATAATTTAGATCAACCAAGAGACGGATAAAGATGCTTGGTCGGTCCTACTCTTTCAAATTTGTTGCATTTTGCGTTCAATTGAATGGTCCACCGGATATGAGTGGTGTGTAAAGTTGTACAATTCGTAACAGTTTAATCACTAGTGTTATGTGCCTTATTTTTTTTATTTGAGTTTTGTACCCACAGAGATGCAGCAGAGGCCAGAAAAATTAGGAATGTACAAATGACTGAAACATTGGGGTATTGTTGGAGCAACTGCTGTAGCAGCGGCCAGAAAAATCGATGTTTGTAAAACATTTATAAAGTGCCCTAAAAGCTTGTGGCTTGAACACTAGTTGTTGGCGGATAAGTCAAGCAAGTCCTCCGTCTTTATAACCAAAAAAAAAGGCCAGCCTGTGTACCAGTTGTAGCCCAAGGCAGCTCATATCATCATCAGTAGTTTTTTATTCAAATGTATCGCCCAATGTCAGTCCCTTCGGGATCCAGCCCTCATTCATTTTTATAAAAGTGAGATAGTCAAGGCTTTTTCGACCTAGGCGACTTCTCTTCTCAGTGACAAAACCTCCTGCTGCACTAAAAGTCCTTTCGGACAGGACACTTGAAGCGGGGCAGGCCAGAAGTTCCATTGCAAATTGGGATAGCTCAGGCCACAAGTCCAGCCTGCACACCCAGTAGTCAAGGGGTCCATCGCTCCTGAGTGTGTCGAGATCCGCAGTTAAAGCTAGGTAGTCTGCTACCTGTCGGTTGAGTCTTTCTCTAAGGCTGGATCCCGAAAGGCTCTGATGGTGCATGGGAGTTAAAAAGGTACGCATGTCCTCCATCAACAAGACGTCAGGAAAGCGCCCGGTCCTTGCCGCCGTGGTCGTGGGAGGAGGAGGATTAATTTCATCTCTTCCCCTGTTACATTTCCGTGGTGCTGTGACATCACCCTTATACGCTGTATAAAGCATAGTTTTTAATTTATTATGAAAATGCTCCATCCTTTCCGACTTGCGGGAATTTGGTAACATTTCAGGCACTTTATGCTTATACCGGGGGTCGAGGAGCGTGGACACCCAGTACAGGTCGTTCTCCTTCAGCTTTTTTTATACGAGGGTCCCTCAACAGGCACGACAGCATGAAAGAACCCATTTGAACAAGGTTGGATGCTGAGCTAATCATGTCGCGTTCCTCCTCCTCACTGATCTCACTGATAGTATCTTCTTCCCCCCAGCCACGTACAACACCACGGGTACCAGAGAGGTGACAACAACTAGCACCCTGGGATGACTGTTGTGCTCGGTCTTCCTCCTCCTCATCCTCCCCAAAGCCACATTCCTCCTCTGACTCCTCTTCCTCACAATCCTCTTCCTGCGTTGCCGCAGGTCCAGCAAGCAATGCTGATTCGGCTGTTTGTGGGGGTGATGGACACCACAACTCTTCCTCTTCCTCTTCACGCTCATCTACTACCTGATCCAGCACTCTTCGCAGGGCACGCTCCAGGAAGAAAACAAATGGTATGATGTCGCTGATGGTGTCTTCGGTGCGACTGACAAGGTTTGTCACCTCCTCAAAAGGACGCATGAGCCTACAGGCATTGCGCATGAGCGTCCAGTAATTTGGCAAAAATATCCCCAGCTCCCCAGAGGCTGTCCTAGCACCCCGGTCATACAAATACTCATTAACAGCTTTTTCTTGTTGGAGCAGGCGGTCAAACATTAGGAGTGTTGAATTCCACCGTGTCTGGCTGTCGCAAATCAAGCGCCTCACTGGCAGGTTGTTTCGACGCTGGATATCAGACAAGTGCGCCATGGCCGTGTAGGAACACCTGAAATGGCCACACACCTTCCTGGCCTGCTTCAGGACGTCCTGTAAGCCTGGGTACTTATGGACAAATCGTTGTACAATCAGATTACACACATGTGCCATGCACGGCACATGTGTCAACTTGCCCAATTTCAATGCCGCCACCAAATTACTTCCATTGTCAGAAACAACCTTGCCAATCTCCAGTTGGTGCGGAGTCAGCCACTGATCCACCTGTGCGTTCAGGGCGGTCAGGAGTGCTGGTGCGGTGTGACTCTCCGCTTTCAGGCAAGTCAACCCCAAGACGGCGTGACACTGCCATACCCGGGATGTAGCATAGTACCTGGGGAGCTGGGGGGGTGCCATAGATGTGGAGCAAGACGCAGAAGTTGAAGAGGACTCAGCCGAGGAAGAGGTTATGGAAGAGGATGGAGTACGAGGAGTAGAGGAGGTAGCAGCAGGCCTGCCTGCAAGTCGTGGCGGTGTCACCAACTCTTCTGCAGAGCCACGCATTCCATGCTTGTCAGAAGTCAGCAGGTTTACCCAATGCGCAGTGTAGGTGATATACCTGCCCTGACCATGCTTTGCAGACCAGCTATCCGTGGTCATATGGACCCTTGCCCCAACGCTGTGTGCCAGACATGCCATAACTTCCTTTCTCACAACAGAGTACAGGTTTGGGATTGCCTTTTGTGAAAAGAAATTTCTGCCAGGTACCTTCCACTGCGGTGTCCCAATAGATACAAATTTTTTGAAAGCATCAGACTCCACCAGCTTGTATGGTAAAAGCTGGTGGGCTAAGAGTTCAGACAAGCCAGCTGTCAGACGCCGGGCAAGGGGGTGACTTTGAGAAATTGGCTTCTTACGCTCAAACATGTCCTTGACAGACACCTGACTGTGGGCAGATGACCAGGAACTGCTACGTAAGAGAGACTGAGTGGAGGATGGTTGAGAGGGGGCAAGGAGGACAGCACTGGTTGACGTGGCTGAAGATGCTGGAGCAGGAGGAGGAGGGCGGCTTTCACTTTGTGTGCTGCTTCTACTCATGTGTTCTTCCCATCGGCCTTTGTGATGGGAGACCATGTGCCTTCGCAAAGCAGTCGTCTCCTCCTCCTCCTCCTCTCTGTCTCCCCATCTGAACTTTCCCCCTCTTCTTCTTCTCTTCTAGCAGGCACCCACGTGACATCAACCGACACATCATCATCAACCGCTTTACTTGTATCTGAAACATCAAGAAAGGAAGCAGCAGCGGGTACAACATCACCATCATCATCATCACACCGTACCTCCATGTCGGTAATGCTGCCTGACTGAGACTGATCACTATTATCTACATCCTCTGTCAATGATGGTTGCGTATCACTCATTTCTTCAAAATGATGTGTCAATAACTCCTGTGACAGATCAAGTGAAGCGGCTGTGGTGCTAGTGTTGGTGGTGGCGACAGGCGGCGGAGTGTCACTGGTCACTTGAGACCTGCCCAAAGCACAGCTGGACTTAGATGGTGCGTCAAGGTTAGGAGGACTAGCAGCGGAAGCTGAAGAAGATTGGGTTTCCAGTGTTAGCCATTCAACTAGGTCCTCCTCAGAAGTTTTTGCATCCCCCCTGGCACCCGGCGTCTGAACAATGTGCATAGTTGTAGGGTCTAAAGGAATCACAGCACCACGACCACGACCACGGAACCTGCGGGGTGGCCTGCCTCTGCCTGTCATTTTTTTTTAAATGGACACTAACAATACTATTACACCAATTGAGTGGTGGCACTGTGAAAGTGGGCACAGTATACTCTGTGAGACTGACAACAACAAAAAAGACAGATGTTTTAAAAATCACAAATTGTTAATTTTTTGAAATATTACTAGTACTGTGGCAACAAATATGATTGTTTGGCACTATTTGGCAAATGAGCCTGTCTGGCACACACGCTGGGAGAAAGGAAACTGCAATTCAATGGCACTAAGAGACTGAAGAATCACAGTCAAAACAGTTATGATTAACAAAAATTCCAATCCTGTTACAATAAATATGAGTGGTGGCACTAATTGGCTAGTTGGGACTGGCACACAGCCAGGCAGGCAGGAGGAAAATGCAATTCAAGGGCACTAGTAGACTGCAGATTGACAGTCAAAACAGTGTTGATTGACAAATTTTGCAATACTGTTAAAAGAAATATGATTGCTAGCACTAATTGGATAGTTGGGCCTGGCACACAGGCTGGCAGGCAGTAGAAAAGTGCAATTCAATGGCACAAGCAAAATGAGGATTAAGATCAACCATCAAGATTTATTTTATTTAAATTAGTAACTATACTGTGACAACAATTAGGATTGGTGTAAATAGTTGGCAAGACGGCCTGGCACAAAAGGATGGCAGGCAGGAGGGAGATGCAATTCAAGGACACTAGGAGACTGATTACTGACAGTCTAAACAGTGATGATTGACAATTTTTGCAATACTGTTAACAGAAATATGATTGCTGACAACAATTGGCTAGGTGGGGGCCTGGCTCACAGCAGGCTGCAAGGCAGGAGGAAAGTGCGTTTCAATGGCACCAGCAAACTGACGATTCAAATCACAGCAACTATTACCAAAAATTTTAATTTTTAATTATTAGAATACTGTGACAACAAATATGATTGGTGTAAATATTTTTTAAGTAGGCCTGGCACACAGGCTTGGAAGGCTGTAGAAAACTGAATTCAAAGGCACGAGCAAACTGAGGGTTAAAATCATCAACAATAAAGATTTTTTTAATTGTAATTAGTAACTATACTGTGACAAAAAATTAGGATTGGTGTAAATAGTTGGCAAGACGGCCTGGCACAAAAGGCTGGCAGGCAGGAGGGAGATGCAATTCAAGGACACTAGGAGACTGATTACTGACAGTCAAAACAGTGATGATTGACAATTTTTGCAATACTGTTAACAGAAATATGATTGCTGACAACAATTGGCTAGGTGGGGGCCTGGCTCACAGCAGGCTGCAAGGCAGGAGGAAAGTGCGTTTCATTGGCACCAGCAAACTGACAATTCAAATCACAGCAACTATTAACAAAAATTTTAATTTTTAATTATTAGAATACTTTGACAACAAATATGATTGGTGTAAATATTTTTTAAGTAGGCCTGGCACACAGGCTTGGAAGGCTGTAGAAAAGTGCAATTCAAAGGCACGAGCAAACTGAGGGTTAAGATCATCAACAATAAAGATTTTTTTAATTTTAATTAGTAACTATACTGTGACAAAAAATTAGGATTGGTGTAAATAGTTGGCAAGACGGCCTGGCACAAAAGGCTGGCAGGCAGGAGGGAGATGCAATTCAAGGACACTAGGAGACTGATTACTGACAGTCTAAACAGTGATGATTGACAATTTTTGCAATACTGTTAACAGAAATATGATTGCTGACAACAATTGGCTAGGTGGGGGCCTGGCTCACAGCAGGCTGCAAGGCAGGAGGAAAGTGCGTTTCAATGGCACCAGCAAACTGACGATTCAAATCACAGCAACTATTACCAAAAATTTTAATTTTTAATTATTAGAATACTGTGACAACAAATATGATTGGTGTAAATATTTTTTAAGTAGGCCTGGCACACAGGCTTGGAAGGCTGTAGAAAACTGAATTCAAAGGCACGAGCAAACTGAGGGTTAAAATCATCAACAATAAAGATTTTTTTAATTGTAATTAGTAACTATACTGTGACAAAAAATTAGGATTGGTGTAAATAGTTGGCAAGACGGCCTGGCACAAAAGGCTGGCAGGCAGGAGGGAGATGCAATTCAAGGACACTAGGAGACTGATTACTGACAGTCAAAACAGTGATGATTGACAATTTTTGCAATACTGTTAACAGAAATATGATTGCTGACAACAATTGGCTAGGTGGGGGCCTGGCTCACAGCAGGCTGCAAGGCAGGAGGAAAGTGCGTTTCATTGGCACCAGCAAACTGACAATTCAAATCACAGCAACTATTAACAAAAATTTTAATTTTTAATTATTAGAATACTTTGACAACAAATATGATTGGTGTAAATATTTTTTAAGTAGGCCTGGCACACAGGCTTGGAAGGCTGTAGAAAAGTGCAATTCAAAGGCACGAGCAAACTGAGGGTTAAGATCATCAACAATAAAGATTTTTTTAATTTTAATTAGTAACTATACTGTGACAAAAAATTAGGATTGGTGTAAATAGTTGGCAAGACGGCCTGGCACAAAAGGCTGGCAGGCAGGAGGGAGATGCAATTCAAGGACACTAGGAGACTGATTACTGACAGTCAAAACAGTGATGATTGACAATTTTTGCAATACTGTTAACAGAAATATGATTGCTGACAACAATTGGCTAGGTGGGGGCCTGGCTCACAGCAGGCTGCAAGGCAGGAGGAAAGTGCGTTTCATTGGCACCAGCAAACTGACAATTCAAATCACAGCAACTATTAACAAAAATTTTAATTTTTAATTATTAGAATACTTTGACAACAAATATGATTGGTGTAAATATTTTTTAAGTAGGCCTGGCACACAGGCTTGGAAGGCTGTAGAAAACTGAATTCAAAGGCACGAGCAAACTGAGGGTTAAAATCATCAACAATAAAGATTTTTTTAATTGTAATTAGTAACTATACTGTGACAAAAAATTAGGATTGGTGTAAATAGTTGGCAAGACGGCCTGGCACAAAAGGCTGGCAGGCAGGAGGGAGATGCAATTCAAGGACACTAGGAGACTGATTACTGACAGTCAAAACAGTGATGATTGACAATTTTTGCAATACTGTTAACAGAAATATGATTGCTGACAACAATTGGCTAGGTGGGGGCCTGGCTCACAGCAGGCTGCAAGGCAGGAGGAAAGTGCGTTTCATTGGCACCAGCAAACTGACAATTCAAATCACAGCAACTATTAACAAAAATTTTAATTTTTAATTATTAGAATACTTTGACAACAAATATGATTGGTGTAAATATTTTTTAAGTAGGCCTGGCACACAGGCTTGGAAGGCTGTAGAAAAGTGCAATTCAAAGGCACGAGCAAACTGAGGGTTAAGATCATCAACAATAAAGATTTTTTTAATTTTAATTAGTAACTATACTGTGACAAAAAATTAGGATTGGTGTAAATAGTTGGCAAGACGGCCTGGCACAAAAGGCTGGCAGGCAGGAGGGAGATGCAATTCAAGGACACTAGGAGACTGATTACTGACAGTCTAAACAGTGATGATTGAGAATTTTTGCAATACTGTTAACATAAATATGATTGCTGACAATTGGCTAGGTGGGGGCCTGGCTCACAGCAGGCTGCACGGCAGGAGGAAAGTGCGTTTCAATGGCACCAGCAAACTGACGATTCAAATCACAGCAACTATTACCAAAAATTTTAATTTTTAATTATTAGAATACTGTCACAAAAAATATGATTGGTGTAAATATTTTTTAAGTAGGCCTGGCACACAGGCTTGGAAGGCTGTAGAAAAGTGCAATTCAAAGGCACGAGCAAACTGAGGGTTAAGATCAACACTAAAAAATTTTTTTATTTAAATTAATAACTATACTGTCTGACTGTGACAACAATTATGATTGGTGTAAATAGTTGGCTAGACGGCCTGGCACAAAAGGCTGGCAGTGGCAGGCAGGAGGTAAATGAAATTCAATGGCCCTAGGAGACTGAATATTTGCAGTCCAAAAAATGATGTTTTTTTTTTTATTATTACTGTTACAAGAATTGTGATTGGTGCCACTAATTGGCTACTTGGGCCTGGCAGACAGGCTGGCAGATATGAGTCGTGGATGGTAGGTAGGGCAGTAATTTAACACAGTATGCTGTGTAAGTGACAAAAACACAGGACTGTAGATTTTAATATTAAAATTATGTTAAGAAGTGCAATGCACATATGACTCTATGAGTGGTCGCACTGGCTGGCTGCTACGTAGGGCAGCAATTATAACAACAGTATGCTGTGTAAGTCAGATAGACAGTTAGACACAGGCCTGAAAATACAATTAGATTACACTAGCATAATGATTTAAAGACTTTTTTTTGGAAATTTTAAGAAAAAGGTTAAGCACATACATATGAGTCGTGGCTGATAGCCTTGGAAGGGCAGCTATTAAAAACAGTAGGCTATGTATGTCGGATACACACACGCCTGATAGAAAATACTATTAGATTACACTAGAAAAATGATTGAAATTATTTTTTGGGGGGGAAATTAAAAAAAGGTTAAACACATATGAGTCGTGGCTCATAGACTAGGGAGGGCAGCAAGTAAACACAGTAGGCTCTCTATGGCCTAGATTTGGAGTTCGGCGGTAGCCGTCAAAACCAGCGTTAGAGGCTCCTAACGCTGGTTTTGGCCGCCCGCTGGTATTTGGAGTCAGTGATTAAAGGGTCTAACGCTCACTTTTCAGCCGCGACTTTTCCATATCGCAGATCCCCCTACGCCATTTGCGTAGCCTATCTTTTCAATGGGATCTTTCTAACGCTGGTATTTAGAGTCGTTTCTGAAGTGAGCGTTAGAGCTCTAACGACAAGATTCCAGCCGCCTGAAAATAGCAGGAGTTAAGAGCTTTCTGGCTAACGCCGGTTCATAAAGCTCTTAACTACTGTACCCTAAAGTACACTAACACCCATAAACTACCTATGTACCCCTAAACCGAGGTCCCCCCACACCGCCGCCACTCGATTAAAATTTTTAACCCCTAATCTGCCGACCGCCACCTACGTTATACTTATGTACCCCTAATCTGCTGCCCCTAACCCCGCCGACCCCCACAACGTCGCCGCCAGCTACTTAAAATAATTAACCCCTAATCTTCCGACCGCAAAGCGCCGCCACCTACGTTATCCCTATGTACCCCTAATCTGCTGCCCCTAACACCGCCGACCCCTATATTATATTTATTAACCCCTAATCTGCCCCCCTCAACGTCGCCGACACCTGCCTACACTTATTAACCCCTAATCTGCCGAGCGGACCTGAGCGCTACTATAATAAAGTTATTAACCCCTAATCTGCCTCACTAACCCTATCATAAATAGTATTAACCCCTAATCTGCCCTCCCTAACATCGCCAACACCTAACTTCAATTATTAACCCCTAATCTGACGACCGGAGCTCACCGCTATTCTAATAAATTGATTAACCCCTAAAGCTAAGTCTAACCCTAACACTAACAACCCCCTAAGTTAAATATAATTTAAATCTAACGAAATTAATTAACTCTTATTAAATAACTTATTCCTATTTAAAGCTAAATACTTACCTGTAAAATAAATCCTAATATAGCTACAATATAAATTATAATTATATTATAGCTATTTTAGGATTAATATTTATTTTACAGGCAACTTTGTAATTATTTTAACCAGGTACAATAGCTATTAAATAGTTAAGAACTATTTAATAGTTACCTAGTTAAAATAATAACAAATTTACCTGTAAAATAAATCCTAACCTAAGATATAATTAAACCTAACACTACCCTATCAATAAAATAATTAAATAAACTACCTACAATTACCTACAATTAACCTAACACTACACTATCAATAAATTAATTAAACACAATTGCTACAAATAAATACAATTAAATAAACTAGCTAAAGTACAAAAAATAAAAAAGAACTAAGTTACAAAAAATAATAAAATATTTACAAACATAAGAAAAATCTTACAACAATTTTAAACTAATTACACCTACTCTAAGCCCCCTAATAAAATAACAAAGCCCCCCAAAATAAAAAATGCCCTACCCTATTCTAAATTAAAAAAGTTACAAGCTCTTTTACCTTACCAGCCCTGAACAGGGCCCTTTGCGGGGCATGCCCCAAGGATTTCAGCTCTTTTGCCTGTAAAAAAAAACATACCATACCCCCCCCCCAACATTACAACCCACCACCCACATACCCCTAATCTAACCCAAACCCCCCTTAAATAAACCTAACACTAAGCCCCTGAAGATCTTCCTACCTTGTCTTCACCATACCAGGTTCACCGATCCGTCCTGGCTCCAACATCTTCATCCAACCCAAGCGGGGGTTGGCGATCCATCATCCGGTGCTGAAGAGGTCCAGAAGAGGTCCAATCAGCCAATCAGCCAATCGGATTGAGCTCGCATTCTATTGGCTGATCGGAACAGCCAATAGAATGCGAGCTCAATCTGATTGGCTGATTGGATCAGCCAATCGGATTGAACTTGATTCTGATTGGCTGATTCCATCAGCCAATCAGAAAATTCCTACCTTAATTCCGATTGGCTGATAGAATCCTATCAGCCAATCGGAATTCGAGGGACGCCATCTTGGATGACGTCCCTTAAAGGAACCGTCATTCGTCGGGAGACAACGGAAGAAGAGGATGGATCCGCGTCGCCTGCTTCAAGATGGACCCGCTCCGCACCGGATGGAAGAAGATTGAAGATGCCGCTTGGAGAAGATGTTTGCCGGTCCGGATGTCCTCTTCTTGCCGGATAGGAGGAAGACTTTGGAGCCTCTTCTGGACCTCTTCAGCACCGGATGATGGATCGCCAACCCCCGCTTGGGTTGGATGAAGATGTTGGAGCCAGGACGGATCGGTGAACCTGGTATGGTGAAGACAAGGTAGGAAGATCTTCAGGGGCTTAGTGTTAGGTTTATTTAAGGGGGGTTTGGGTTAGATTAGGGGTATGTGGGTGGTGGGTTGTAATGTTGTGGGGGGGTATGGTATGTTTTTTTTTACAGGCAAAAGAGCTGAAATCCTTGGGGCATGCCCCGCAAAGGGCCCTGTTCAGGGCTGGTAAGGTAAAAGAGCTTGTAACTTTTTTAATTTCGAATAGGGTAGGGCATTTTTTATTTTGGGGGGCTTTGTTATTTTATTAGGGGGCTTAGAGTAGGTGTAATTAGTTTAAAATTGTTGTAAGATTTTTCTTATGTTTGTAAATATTTTATTATTTTTTGTAACTTAGTTCTTTTTTATTTTTTGTACTTTAGCTAGTTTATTTAATTGTATTTATTTGTAGCAATTGTGTTTAATTAATTTATTCATAGTGTAGTGTTAGGTTAATTGTAGGTAATTGTAGGTAGTTTATTTAATTATTTTATTGATAGGGTAGTGTTAGGTTTAATTATATCTTAGGTTAGGATTTATTTTACAGGTAAATTTGTTATTATTTTAACTAGGTAACTATTAAATAGTTCTTAACTATTTAATAGCTATTGTACCTGGTTAAAATAATTACAAAGTTGCCTGTAAAATAAATATTAATCCTAAAATAGCTATAATATAATTATAATTTATATTGTAGCTATATTAGGATTTATTTTACAGGTAAGTATTTAGCTTTAAATAGGAATAAGTTATTTAATAAGAGTTAATTAATTTCGTTAGATTTAAATTATATTTAACTTAGGGGGGTGTTAGTGTTAGGGTTAGACTTAGCTTTAGGGGTTAATCAATTTATTAGAATAGCGGTGAGCTCCGGTCGTCAGATTAGGGGTTAATAATTGAAGTTAGGTGTTGGCGATGTTAGGGAGGGCAGATTAGGGGTTAATACTATTTATGATAGGGTTAGTGAGGCGGGTTAGGGGTTAATAACTTTATTATAGTAGCGCTCAGGTCCGCTCGGCAGATTAGGGGTTAATAAGTGTAGGCAGGTGTCGGCGACGTTGAGGGGGGCAGATTAGGGGTTAATAAATATAATATAGGGGTCGGCGATGTTAGGGCAGCAGATTAGGGGTACATAGGGATAACGTAGGTTGCGGCGGTTTACGGAGCGGCAGATTAGGGGTTAAAAAAAATATGCAGGGGTCAGCGATAGCGGGGGCGGCAGATTAGGGGTTAATAAGTGTAAGGTTAGGGGTGTTTAGACTCGGGGTACATGTTAGAGTGTTAGGTGCAGACGTAGGAAGTGTTTCCCCATAGGAAACAATGGGGCTGCGTTAGGAGCTGAACGCTGCTTTTTTGCAGGTGTTAGGTTTTTTTTCAGCTCAAACAGCCCCATTGTTTCCTATGGGAGAATCGTGCACGAGCACGTTTTTGAGGCCGGCCGCGTCCGTAAGCAACTCTGGTATCGAGAGTTGCATTTGCGGTAAAAATGCTCTACGCTCCTTTTTTGGAGCCTAACGCAGCATTTGATTAAACTCTCGATACCAGAGTTAAATTTATGGTGCGGCCAGAAAAAAGCCCGCGGAGCGTTAACAGCCCTTTTACCGCCGAACTCCAAATCTAGGCCTATGTCAGCAAAACACACAGGCCGGATAGAAAATTAGATTTGATTACACTAGCAAACAAATATAAACTTTTTTTTTTTTTTATATTAAAATTAAGGTGAAAGAAAAATAGATATGAGTGCTAGGTGGCTGCCTGGCACAGACCAATTAACCAAAAGACTGAAAAAAAAGAGGTATATTAATGCTGAGTGAGCCTGACAGACACAGGCATGATAGTAAATGTAATTAGATTACACTAGCAAAATATTTTTTTGTGTTTTTTTTTTAAATTTAAAATAATGTTATAAACGGATATTAACACTGGTGGCTGCTGGCTGGCACAGAGCAATGAACCAGAGTATATGCTGTGTGACACTGGCCTGATAGAAAATGAAAAAAAATTACACTAGAAAAATAATTATATTTTTGGGTTAGTTAAATTTAAACTAATGTTGTTAGGGAGATATCAGTGGTGGCAGTAGTCACAGCATATGCTGTGAGCCTTAAACACACAGCTGAAAGCCAGGCAAATGCTAATAAAAAAAAAAAAAAAAAAAAAAACGGCACGAAATATAGCCCTAAAAAGGGCTTTTTGGGGTGCTGTGCTTGCAGCAGAGATGAGTGGAGTCCTTCTGGACTGTAAATACACTAGCCTAGCTATGTTTTTCCTATTAATGTCAGGAGCAAAAACACAACACGTCCTCTCATTAAGAAAGCAAGGTCGTTATGAGTCTAAAATGGCGGATTCCGAGTAGCTGGGAGTGTCTGTGAGGGAGTGTCTGATGTTGATTGGCTCTAATGTGTCAGGCGGCTGTGACATAAAGGGTCAAAGTTTCCACAATGATGACACATAGGGGCGGATCGAACATCGCCATGTGTTCGCCCACAAACGCCAACGCGAACAACCTATGTTCGCTGTGAACCGTTTGCGGGCGAACAGTTCGGGACATCACTACCTATGAACCCCTAATCTGTCACCCCCGACATCGCTGACACCTGCATTATATTATTAACCCCTAATCTGCTGCTCCGGACACCGCCGCCAGCTACATTATATTTATGAACCCCTAATCTGCTGCCCCCAACATTGCTGCCACCTACATTATAGTTATTAACCCCTAATCTACCGCACCGGACACCGCCACCAGCTACATTATACCTATGAACCCCTAATCTGTCGCCCCCGACATTGCCGACACCTGCATTATATTATTAACCCCTAATCTGCCACTCCGGACAACGCCGCCAACTACATTATACTTATGAACCCCTAATCTGCCGCCCCCAACATCGCCGACACCTACATAATATTATTAACCCCTAATCTGCCGCTCTGGACACCGCCGCAACTATATTAAATGTATTAACCCCTAATCTGCCGCTGCCAACGTCGTCGCTACTATAGTCTAACCCTAACACCCCCTAACTTAAATATAATTTAAATAAAACAAAACACATTTACTACTATTAAATAAATTAATCCTATTTAAAACTAAATACTTACCGATAAAATAAACCATAAGATAGCTACTATATAACTAATAGTTACATTGTATCTAGCTTAGGATTTATATTTATTTTACAGGCAACTTTGTATTTATTTTAACTAGGTACAATAGTTATTTTAACTAGGAAGTTATTAAATAGTTAATAAGTACAAATTTGCCTGTAAAATAAATCCTAACCTAAATTACAATTACACCTGACACTACACTATAATTAAACTAATTACCTAAACTACCTACAATTAATTACAATTAAATTAAATAAACTAAATTACGGAAAAAAACAAACACTAAATTACAGAAAATAAAAAAATAATTACAAGAATTTTAAACTAATTACACCTACTCTAATCCCCCTAATAAAATAAAAAAGCCCCCCAAAATAATAACATTCCCTACCCTATACTAAATTACAAATAGCCCTTAAAAGGGCCTTTTGCGGGGCATTGCCCCAAAGTAATCAGCTCTTTTACCTGTAAAAAAAAAAATACAATACCCCCCAACATTAAAACCCACCACCCACACACCCAACACTACTCTAAAACCCACTCAATCCCCCCTTAAACAAACCTAACACTACCCCCTTGAAGATCACCCTACCTTGAGACGTCTTCACCCAGCCGGGCACAAGTGGACCTCCAGAGGGGCAGAAGTCTTCATCCGATCCAGGCTAAAGAGGTCCTCCAAGCGGCAGAAGTCTTCATCCAAGCGGCATCTTCTATCTTCATCCTTCCGGAGCGGGTCCATCTTCAAGACATCCGACGCGGAGCATCCTTTTCATCCGACGGCCGACGACTGATTGACTGGTCCTTTAAGTGACGTCATCCAAGATGGCGTCCCTTGAATTCCGATTGGCTGATAGAATCCTATCAGCCAATCCGAATTAAGGTAGGAAAAATACTATTGGTTGATTGCATCAGCCAATAGGATTGACCTTGCATTCTATTGGCTGATTGAAACAGCCAATAGAATGCAAGCTCAATCCTATTGGCTGATTGGATCAGCCAATCGGACTGAACTTAAATCCTATTGGCTGATTGCATCTCCAATAGGATTTTTCCTACCTTAATTCCGATTGGCTGATAGGATTCTATCAGCCAATCAGAATTCAAGGGACGCCATCTTGGATGATGTCACTTAAAAGGACCAGTCATTCAGTCGTCAGCCGTCGGATGAAGAGGATGCTCCGCGCCGGCTGGATTGAAGATGGACCCGCTCCGGAAGGATGAAGATAGAAGATGCCGCCTGGATGAAGACTTCTGCCGCTTGGAGGACATCTTCTGCCCGGATCGGATGAAGACTTCTGCCCCTCTGGAGGTCCACTTGTGCCCAGCTGGGTGAATACGGCTCAACGTAGGGTGATCTTCAAGGGGGTAGTGTTAGGTTTTTTAAGGGGGGATTGGGTGGATTTTAGAGTAGGGGTGGGTGTGTGGGTTGTGGGTTTTAAAGTTGGGGGGTATTGTATTTTTTTTTTACAGGTGAAAGAGCTGATTACTTTGGAGCAATGCCCCGCAAAATGCCCTTTCAAGGGCTATTTGTAATTTAGTATAGGGTAGGGAATTTTATTATTTTGGGGGGCTTTTTTATTTTATTAGGGGGATTAGATTAGGTGTAATTAGTTTAAAATTCTTGTATTTCTTTTTTTATTTTCTGTAATTTAGTTGTTTTTTTTCCGTAATTTAGTTTATTTAATTTAAAGTTAATTGTAGTTAGTTTAGGTAATTAATTAAATTATAGTGTAGTGTTAGGTGTAATTGTAATTTAGGTTAGTATTTATTTTACAAGTAAATTTGTACTTATTTTAACTAGGAAGTTATTAAGTAGTTAATAACTATTTAATAACTATTGTACCTAGTTAAAATAAATACAAAGTTGCCTGTAAAATAAAAATAAACCCTAAGCTAGATACAATGTAACTATTAGTTATATTGTAGCTAGCTTAGGGTTTATTTTATAGGTAAGTATTTAGTTTTAAATAGGAATAATTTATTTAATAGTAGTAAATTTATTTAGTTTTATTTAAATTATATTTAAGTTAGGGGGTGTTAGGGTTAGACTTAGGTTTAGGGGTTAATAAATTTAATATAGTAGCGGCGACGTTGGCGGTGGCAGATTAGGGGTTAATAAATGTAGGTAGGTGTCGGCGATGTTAGGGACGGCAGATTAGGGGTTAAACATTTTAGTTAAGTGTTTCCGATGTGGGGGGGGGGCTCGGTTTTGGGGTTAATAGGTAGTTTATGGGTGTTAGTGTACTTTTTAGCACTTTAGTTAAAAGTTTTATGTTACGGTGTTAGCCCATAAAACTCTTAACTACTGACTTTTATATGCGGTAGGAGTCTTGCCAGGAGAGGGTCTACCGTTCACTTTTTCAGGCGATCGTAATACCGGCGTTGGGCAAATCCCATTAAAAAGATAGGATACGCAATTGACGTAAGGGGATTTGTGGTAAGCTAAAATTGCAGAAAAAAAAGTGAGCGGTAGACCCTTTCCTGCCTGACTCGTAATACCAGCGGGCGTTAAAAAGCAGCGTTAGGACCCCTTAACCCTGCTTTTTAAGGCTAACGCAAGACTCGTAATCTAGCCGTATGTTTGCACATATGCAGACTGGGGTAGCTGAACTCTTGTATTCCCTTAAGGTGCTTTACCACTGATTCAAATTGGTTACTTTTGCAAAGAATGATTTGCCTATCATGACTGTTGAGGCAAAACTGATAATCCACCTTTTTAAAAGCATGTGACACAACAGAAGCTTAGGGAGGGAGGGAAAAGTAAACAAAAGCTTGCACAAATTAACTTAAGAGTATTAACCCAATCCTCCCTGGTAGAAAGTGAAAGAAAGATATTGTTTATATGTATTTTACAACAAAAGGCTGAAAAATAAAAAATGACTGTATATTGCAATATTGTTTCTCTTGCAATAATGTAACATTTTATGCATTGTTGAAATGTCAAGTTTAATGGTCTTTAAAAAGTTAACAGAGGATACACTGGATGTTTACAAGAAGTGAAGTCACCTAATGGTTGTCTTAGAGAGAGATAAGAACTACAATTTTTTGAAATCCCCAACTCATTAGATTGGGATCTGATAAAAAAAAACCTGTGTATTGTGTTAAAATGACCATAAACACTAAATGCAACCTCTTGATAATGGTGCTGACATACTGGTACCTAGGTTACACTGCAGGTATGTGATAGAGAGTTACTGCACATTATACATTAAATACATCTCATGCACCTCCTGCTAATCATGGTGCTGAAATAGTGGTACCTAGGTTACACTGCAGGTATGTGATAGAGAGTTACTGTATATTATACACTAAATACATCTCATGTACCTCCTGCTAATCATGGTGCTGACATATTTGTACCTAGGTTACACTGCAGGTATGTGATAGTTACTGTATATTATACACTAAATACATCTCATGCACCTCCTGCTAATCATGGTGCTGACATATTGGTACCTAGGTTACACTGCAGGTATGTGATAGAGTTACTGCACATTATACACTAAATACATCTCATGCACCTCCTGCTAATTAGAGTGCTGACATATTGGTACCTAGGTTACACTGCAGGTATGTGATAGTTACTGCACATTATACACTAAATACATCTCATGCACCTCCTGCTAATTATGGTGCTGACATATGGGTACCTAGGTTATACTGCAGGTATGTGATATAGAGTTACTGCACATTATACACTAAATACATCTCATGCACCTCCTACTAATCATGGTGCTGACATATTGGTATCTAGGTTACACTGCAGGTTTGTGATAGTTACTGCACATTATACACTAAATACATCTCATGCACCTCCCGCTAATCATGGTGCCGACATATGGGTACCTAGGTTACACTGCAGGTATGTGATAGAGAGTTACTGCACATTATACACTAAATACATCTCATGCACCTCCCGCTAATCATGGTGCTGACATATGGGTACCTAGGTTACACTGCAGGTATGTGATAGAGAGTTACTGCACATTATACACTAAATACATCTCATGAACCTCCTGCTAATCATGGTGCTGACATATTGGTACCTAGGTTACACTGCAGGTATGTGATAGAGAGTTACTGCACATTATACACTAAATACATCTCATGCACCTCCTGCTAATCATGGTGCTGACATATTGGTACCTAGGTTACACTGCAGGTATGTGATAGTTACTGCACATTATACACTAAATACATCTCATGAACCTCCTGCTAATCATGGTGCTGACATATTGGTACCTAGGTTACACTGCAGGTATGTGATAGAGACTTACTGCACATTATACACTAAATACATCTCATGCACCTCCTGCTAATCATGGTGCTGACATATTGGTACCTAGGTTACACTACAGGTATGTGATAGAGAGTTACTGCACATTATACACTAAATACATCTCATGCACCTCCTGCTAATCATGGTGCTGACATATTGGTACCTAGGTTACACTGCAGGTATGTGATAGTTACTGCACATTATACACCAAATACATCTCATGAACCTCCTGCTAATCATGGTGCTGACATATTGGTACCTAGGTTACACTGCAGGTATGTGAAGGAGAGTTACTGCACATTATACACTAAATACATCTCATGCCCCTCCTGCTAATCATGGTGCTGACATATTGCTACCTAGGTTATACTGCCGGTATGTGATAGTTACTGCACATTATACACTAAATACATCTCATGCACCTCCTGCTAATGATGGTGCTGACATATTGGTACCTAGGTTACACTGCAGGTATGTGATAGAGTTACTGCACATTATACACTAAATACATCTCATGCACCTCCTGCTAATCATGGTGCTGACATATTGGTACCTAGGTTACACTGCAGGTATGTGATAAAGAGTTACTGTACATTATACACTAAATACATCTCATGCACCTTCTGCTAATCATGGTGCTGACATATTTGTACCTAGGTTACACTGCAGGTATGTGATAGAGAGTTACTGCACATTATACACTAAATACATCTCATGCACCTCCTGCTAATCATGGTACTGACATATTGGTACCTAGGTTACACTGCAGGTATGTGAGGGAGACTTACTGCACATTATACACTAAATACATCTCATGCACATCCTGCTAATCATGGTGCTGACATATTGGTACCTAGGTTACACTGCAGGTATGTGATAGAGAGTTACTGCACATTATACACTAAATACATCTCATGCACCTCCTGCTAATCATGGTGCTAACATATTTGTACCTAGGTTACACTGCAGGTATGTGATAGAGAGTTACTGCACATTATACACTAAATACATCTCATGCACCTCCTGCTAATTATGGTGCTGACATATGGGTACCTAGGTTATACTGCAGGTATGTGATATAGAGTTACTGCACATTATACACTAAATACATCTCATGCACCTCCTGCTAATCAGGGTGCTGACATATTGGTACCTAGGTTATACTGCAGGTATGTGATAGAGAGTTACTGCACATTATACACTAAATACATCTCGTGCACCTCCTGCTAATCATGGTGCTGACATATTGGTACCTAGGTTACACTGCAGGTATGTGATAGAGCGTTACTGCACATTGTACACTTAATGCATCTCATGCACCACCTGCTAATCATGGTGCTGACATATTGCTACCTAGGTTATACTGCCGGTATGTGATAGAGAGTTACTGCACATTATACACTTAATGCATCTCATGCACCACCTGCTAATCATGGTGCTGACATATTGGTACCTAGGTTATACTGCAGGTATGTGATAGAGAGTTACTGCACATTATACACTAAATACATCTTATGCACCTCCTGCTAATTAGAGTGCTGACATATTGGTACCTAGGTTACACTACAGGTATGTGATAGTTACTGCACATTATACACTAAATACATCTCATGCACCTCCTGCTAATCATGGTGCTGTCATATTGGTACCTAGGTTACACTGCAGGTATGTGATAGAGTTACTGCACATTATACACTAAATACATCTCATGCACCTCCTGATAATCATGGTGCTGACATATTAGTACCTAGGTTACACTGTAGGTATGTGATAGAGAGTTACTGCACATTATACACTAAATACATCTCATGCACCTCCTGCTAATCATGGTGCTGACATATTGGTACCTAGGTTACGCTGCAGGTATGTGATAGAGAGTTACTGCACATTATACACTAAATACATCTCATGTACCTCCTGCTAATCATGGTGCTGACATATTGGTACCTAGGTTACACTGCAGGTATGTGATAGTTACTGCACATTATACACCAAATACATCTCATGAACCTCCTGCTAATCATGGTGCTGACATATTGGTACCTAGGTTACACTGCAGGTATGTGAAGGAGAGTTACTGCACATTATACACTAAATACATCTCATGCCCCTCCTGCTAATCATGGTGCTGACATATTGCTACCTAGGTTATACTGCCGGTATGTGATAGTTACTGCACATTATACACTAAATACATCTCATGCACCTCCTGCTAATCATGGTGCTGAAATAGTGGTACCTAGGTTACACTGCAGGTATGTGATAGAGAGTTACTTCACATTATACACTAAATACATCTCATGTACCTCCTGCTAATCATGGTGCTGACATATTTGTACCTAGGTTACACTGCAGGTATGTGATAGTTACTGTATATTATACACTAAATACATCTCATGCACCTCCTGCTAATCATGGTGCTGACATATTGGTACCTAGGTTACACTGCAGGTATGTGATAGAGAGTTACTGCACATTATACACTAAATACATCTCATGCACCTCCTGCTAATTATGGTGCTGACATATGGGTACCTAGGTTATACTGCAGGTATGTGATATAGAGTTACTGCACATTATACACTAAATACATCTCATGCACCTCCTACTAATCATGGTGCTGACATATTGGTACCTAGGTTACACTGCAGGTATGTGATAGTTACTGCACATTATACACTAAATACATCTCATGCACCTCCCGCTAATCATGGTGCCGACATATGGGTACCTAGGTTACACTGCAGGTATGTGATAGAGAGTTACTGCACATTATACACTAAATACATCTAATGCACCTCCCGCTAATCATGGTGCTGACATATGGGTACCTAGGTTACACTGCAGGTATGTGATAGAGAGTTACTGCACATTATACACTAAATACATCTCATGAACCTCCTGCTAATCATGGTGCTGACATATTGGTACCTAGGTTACACTGCAGGTATGTGATAGAGAGTTACTGCACATTATACACTAAATACATCTCATGCACCTCCTGCTAATCATGGTGCTGACATATTGGTACCTAGGTTACACTGCAGGTATGTGATAGTTACTGCACATTATACACTAAATACATCTCATGAACCTCCTGCTAATCATGGTGCCGACATATTGGTACCTAGGTTACACTGCAGGTATGTGATAGAGAGTTACTGCACATTATACACTAAATACATCTCATGCACCTCCTGCTAATCATGGTGCTGACATATTGGTACCTAGGTTACACTGCAGGTATGTGATAGTTACTGCACATTATACACCAAATACATCTCATGAACCTCCTGCTAATCATGGTGCTGACATATTGGTACCTAGGTTACACTGCAGGTATGTGAAGGAGAGTTACTGCACATTATACACTAAATACATCTCATGCCCCTCCTGCTAATCATGGTGCTGACATATTGCTACCTAGGTTATACTGCCGGTATGTGATATTTACTGCACATTATACACTAAATACATCTCATGCACCTCCTGCTAATGATGGTGCTGACATATTGGTACCTAGGTTACACTGCAGGTATGTGATAGAGAGTTACTGCACACTATACACTAAATACATCTCATGCACCTCCTGCTAATCATAGTGCTGACATATTGGTACCTAGGTTATACTGCTGGTATGTGATAGAGAGTTACTGCACATTATACACTAAATAAATCTCATGCACCTCCTGTTAATCACGGTGCTGACATATTGGTACCTAGGTTACACTGCAGGTATGTGATAGAGAGTTACTGCACATTATACACTAAATACATCTCATGCATCTCCTGCTAATCATGGTGCTGACATATTGGTACCTAGGTTATACTGCAGGTATGTGATAGTTCTTGCACATTATACACTAAATACATCTCATGTACCTCCTGCTAATCATGGTACTGACATATTGGTACCTAGGTTACACTGCAGGTATGTGATAGAGAGTTACTGCACATTATACACTAAATACATCTCATGCACCTCCTGCTAATCATGGTGCTGACATATTGGTACCTAGGTTACACTGCAGGTATGTGATAGAGAGTTACTGCACATTATACACTAAATACATCTCATGCACCTCCTGCTAATCATGGTGCTGACATATTGGTACCTAGGTTACACTGCAGGTATGTGATAGAGAGTTACTGCACATTATACACTAAATACATCTCATGCACATCCTGCTAATCATGGTGCTGACATATTGGTACCTAGGTTACACTGCAGGTATGTGATAGTTACTGCACATTATACACTAAATACATCTCATGCACCTCCTGCTAATCATGGTGCTGACATATTGGTACCTAGGTTACACTGCAGGTATGTGAAGGAGAGTTACTGCACATTATACACTAAATACATCTCATGCACCTCCTGCTAATCATGGTGCTGACATATTGGTACCTAGGTTACACTGCAGGTATGTGATAGAGAGTTAGTGCACATTATACACTAAATACATCTCATGCACCTCCTGCTAATCATGGTGCTGACATATTGGTACCTAGGTTACACTGCAGGTATGTGATAGAGAGTTAGTGCACATTATACACTAAATACATCTCATGCACATCCTGCTAATTAGAGTGCTGACATATTGGTACCTAGGTTACACTGCAGGTATGTGATAGTTACTGTATATTATACACTAAATACATCTCATGTACCTCCTGCTAATCATGGTGCTGACATATTGGTACCTAGGTTACACTGCAGGTATGTGATAGCGAGTTACTGCACATTATACACTAAATACATCTCATACACCTCCTACTAATCATGGTGCTGACATATTGGTACCTAGGTTACACTGCAGGTATGTGATAGAGAGTTACTGCACATTATACACTAAATACATCTCATGCACCTCCTGCTAATCATGGTGCTGACATATTGGTACCTAGGTTACACTGCAGGTATGTGAGAGTTACTGCACATTATACACTAAATACATCTCATGCACCTCCTGCTAATCATGGTGCTGTCATATTGGTACCTAGGTTACACTGTAGGTATGTGATAGAGAGTTACTGCACATTATACACTAAATACATCTCATGCACCTCCTGCTAATCATGGTGCTGTCATATTGGTACCTAGGTTACACTGTAGGTATGTGATAGAGAGTTACTGCACATTATACACTAAATACATCTCATGCACCTCCTGCTAATCAGGGTGCTGACATATTGGTACCTAGGTTATACTGCAGGTATGTGATAGAGAGTTACTGCACATTATACACTAAATACATCTCGTGCACCTCCAGCTAATCATGGTGCTGACATATTGGTACCTAGGTTACACTGCAGGTATGTGATAGAGAGTTAGTGCACATTATACACTAAATACATCTCATGCACCTCCTGCTAATCATGGTGCTGACATATTGCTACCTAGGTTATACTGCCGGTATGTGATAGAGAGTTACTGCACATTATACACTTAATGCATCTCATGCACCACCTGCTAATCATGGTGCTGACATATTGGTACCTAGGTTACACTGCAGGTATGTGATAGAGAGTTACTGCACATTATACACTAAATACATCTCATGCACCTCCTGCTAATTAGAGTGCTGACATATTGGTACCTAGGTTACACTACAGGTATGTGATAGTTACTGCACATTATACACTAAATACATCTCATGCACCTCCTGCTAATCATGGTGCTGTCATATTGGTACCTAGGTTACACGGCAGGTATGTGATAGAGAGTTACTGCACATTATACACTAAATACATCTCATGCACCTCCTGCTAATCATGGTGCTGACATATTGGTACCTAGGTTACACTGTATGTATGTGATAGTTACTGCACATTATACACTAAATACATCTCATGCACCTCCTGATAATCATGGTGCTGACATATTAGTACATAGGTTACACTGTAGGTATGTGATAGAGAGTTACTGCACATTATACACTAAATACATCTCATGCACCTCCTGCTAATCATGGTGCTGACATATTGGTACCTAGGTTACACTGCAGGTATGTGATAGAGAGTTACTGCACATTATACACTAAATACATCTCATGCACCTCCTGCTAATCATGGTGCTGACATATTGGTACCTAGGTTACACTGCAGGTATGTGATAGAGAGTTACTGCACATTATACACTAAATACATCTCATGCACCTCCTGCTAATCATGGTGCTGACATATTGGTACCTAGGTTACACTGCAGGTATGTGATAGAGAGTTACTGCACATTATACATTAAATATATCTCATGCACCTCTTGCTAATCATGGTGCTGACATATTGGTACCTAGGTTACACTGCAGGTGTCTGAATGAGAGTTACTGCAAACAGATCAGCACTGGAAGGCAATGAAAGTTAGATTTCAATATGGTGCACCCATGACTGAGGCAGGAGGGGAATAACCTCAATAATACTATGCTTATAAAAAGTATGTATTGGTTTAATGACCCTTTAAGTGGGAGTGCTAGGTAATTTAGTTGGGCGCTTAGTATCTAACTAAAGCCCTAATTTTCAAAGGATTCTCCAGCTTTGAGAGAAATTGCAGTTCAGACTTCACAGGGGCTGAATATTTAAAAGAAAAACGGCAAAACTCTCCAGCACTACGAGATCTCTCTCATACCTGTATGTTAAGGGGAGACAAGCCCAGTGCAATACAGCACTGTGTGATAAGAGTTTTGTTACAATTTGTGCTTTGTATTTTATATTACTTTACACTTTAGATTGGGTCCTTTCAGTATTATTGCATTTAAGCTTTCCACTTTTTCATTTATATTTTAATACATTTAGATTTAGCTCTAGTAGTGATTTTACTAATTCTGATTATGTTTTGAACGTTTCTGTGTTACCTTAATAACTTTGGATCATACTTTATATATTTCTGTGTATTTTTTACAAATTACATTGCACCTTGAATTTGCTGCATTGCAAACTAAAACTGAAAGTTTCAGAAAATGGGAGGAACAGGGCAGTTCCCTGAGCTAAACAGGGGAATTTCCAGGGTATGTCTGAAGCTCTCTCACAAGTCTTGTGACATTTTGTAAGCAGTTTATAAAAGTTGGTATCACTGATTTGTCTTGCCAGCTGTAAGCAGGTGAAGTTTGCTCAAAATACACAATACATTTTTTTTAACTAACAGAAAAGTAACATATACTAAAGTAATATATACAAAGATATAGTCAAAAGCAAGTTAAATTGTTTTAAAAACATTTCAGTTTAATTTGTAATTCATGCAAACTGAGCCTTTATATCAGCCGCAGGGGGTTCTCCAGTTACCTTCTCTCTCCTATGTATCCCAGAGATCTTCAGATTTAGAGGCCGAATCATCATATGTCTGTCGGACCTGATCCGACAGTGCGGATCAGGTCCGACAGACATCGCTGAATGCGGACAGCAATACACTCTCCGTATTCAGCACTGCACCAGCAGCTCACAAGAGCTGCTGGTGCAACGCCGCCCCCTGCAGACTCGTGGTCAATGTGTCACCAGCAGGGAGGTGTCAATCAACCCGATCGTACTAGATCGGGTTGTATTGTGGCGATTCCTGTCCGCCTCACCAGAGCAGGTGGACAGGGTTATGGAGCAGTAGTCTTTGTGACCGCTGCTTCATAACTGCTGTTTCTGGCGAGCCTGCAGGCTCACTAGAAACACGGGCCCTCAAGCTCCATTTGGAGCTTGATAGATAGGCCCCTAAATGTAAATAGTAGAAATGCAACATGCAGTTTATAAAGGATTGCACATAAATATACAAAGCATGAGACTATTTTGTTAAAGTTACACAGAAACTGTGAAAGCATAATTAGAATTTGGTAAATCACAATCCTAAATACACTGTGGTATACAAAATAAAATACAAAATAGAAAGGGCAAAGTTTAAATGTAATAACATTTATTCTGAAGTGTAAAGTAATATAAAATACAAAGCACAAAGTGTAAATGCAGCAGAACTGTCATGTCATGCAGTGCTATATTGCCTGGGCTTGTCTCTCAATAAAGAAATGAAGGGGACACCCCTGGGAGAAGTAAAGCAAAATCTGACTTTTTCAAAGTTCACTAGGAAACCTGCAGTTCTGGTGGATCATTTTAGTTCTTATCACCTGAGGCTTTGAATATCAGGCCCTATGGGACGTTCCCTACATTTCTGGGTGTGACCAGGACACAAATGATGTACACTACGGTAATTCAGTGAAATGTGCATTTTATTTACGTTAGACTTTGTATTGAATTCACTTTGAACATTGTATGGTTCATATTTACACCGTGCAGTAGATATTTTCTGTATATTGTTCAGGAAAACAGATTTTGTATTTTATGCTTTGTAGATGGGGGTCCGATACCAGCTTGTGGGCAGGCTGGGGAGTTGCTTTAGCATTTGATAGTTTTTACAGCTGCTGTTGTATTTTATAAACCTTTTACTTCTTGGGTCGCACAAACAACACTTACGGATCCAACTGTAAAATAATAACTGTAAAACGGAATACTCATGTAGACATTACAATTTCATTTGTTTTTTAATAGAACAAGGTGCTCTGCGGTTAACCCTAAATTCTCTACAACAAGATTCTTTTCAGAGAGCTATATTACTTGCGAGTCGCTAGCAGAAGCACCTTGCAGGGACACATTTTTCTTTATTGAGTAAACCAGTGAGGTCTTGGCCGGATATCACTAAACCCCTGGCTACTATAGTTCTCTTTAGTTAAAACGTTTGAGTACTACGTGACAGCTGTAAGCCAGAAAACCACTGCAAGCTAAATAACCCATCAGTACCCTCCAGAAATGCCAGTAACAAGCATGATGCTACTATAACCAGTCAATGCCCCACTCACCTGATATTTCCCTTGTTGGTTGCGTACTTGATGTGATTACAGATGTATGTAAACATCTCCCGAGTGCTGCAGCAGTCACGGGCATCAAACACCTGCACATAGCATAAAGTAACACACAGTGATATATCTTATAACTACACTCAGTAACACACAGTGATATATCTTATAACTGCACAAAGACCCCAGCAACATATAGTGATATCTTATAACTGCACCCAGTAACATACAGTGATATATCTTATAACTGCACCCAGTAACACACAGTGAGATATTTTATAACTGCACCCAGTAACCTACAGTGATATATCTTATAACTGCACCCAGTAACACACAGTGATATATCTTATAACTGCACTCAGTAACACACAGTGATATATCTTATAACTGCACCCAGGCCCAGTAACACACAGTGATATATCTTATAGCTGCACCCAGTAACATACAGTGATATATCTTATAGCTGCACTCAGTAACATACAGTGATATATATTATAACTGCACCCAGTAACACACAGTGATATATCTTATAACTACACCCAGTAACACACAGTGAGATATTTTATAACTGCACCCAGTAACCTACAGTGATATATCTTATAACTGCACCCAGTAACACACAGTGATATATCTTATAACTGCACTCAGTAACACACAGTGATATATCTTATAACTGCACTCAGTAACACACAGTGATATATCTTATAACTGCACCCAGGCCCAGTAACACACAGTGATATATCTTATAGCTGCACGCAGACCCCACAGATGCACGGTGATATATACTTGCACCCACTCCTCCAGTAACATACAGTGATATATACTTGCACCCACTCCTCCAGTAACATACAGTGATATATACTTGCACCCACTCCTCCAGTAACATAAAGTGATATATACTTGCACCCACTCCTCCAGTAACATACAGTAATATATACTTGCACCCACTCCTCCAGCAACACAAAGTGAGACAACTTATAGCTCCCCCAGGAAAGCACCCAGGTCCCCAGCATCATACAGTGAGATATACTTGCAATTACAGCTCCAGTTACATAGTGATATTTACTTGCACCCACTCCTCCAGTAACACACAGTGATGTTTAACTCCAATCACACCTCTAGTAGCACACAGTGATAAATACTTGCAACCACACCTCTAGTAGCACACAGTGATATATATTTGCACCCACACCTCCAGTAACATATAGTGATATATACTTGCAACCACTCCTCCAGTAACACACAGTGATATATATTTGCATCCACACCTCCAGTAACATACAGTGATATATACTTGCAACCACTCCTCCAGTAACACACAGTGATATATATTTGCACCCACACCTCCAGTAACATACAGTGATATATACTTGCACTCACTCCTCCAGCAACACACAGTGATATATACTTGCACCCACTCCTTCAGCAAAACACAGTGATATAAACTTGCAACCAAACCTCCAGCAACACAGTGATATATACTTACAACCAAACTTAGTGCAGGTATATATCACTGTATGCTTTACTGGTGCAGGTATATATCAGTGTGTGCTTTACTAGTGCAGGTATATATCACTGTGTGCTTTACTGGTGCAGGTATATATCAGTGTGTGCTTTACTGGTGCAGGTATATATCACTGTGTGCTTTACTGGTGCAGGTATATATCAGTGTGTGCTTTACTAGTGCAGGTATATATCAGTGTGTGCTTTACTAGTGCAGGTATATATCACTGTGTGCTTTACTAGTGCAGGTTAATATCAGTGTGTGCTTTACTGGTGCAGGTATATATCACTGTGTGCTTTACTGGTGCAGGTATATATCAGTGTGTGCTTTACTAGTGCAGGTATATATCACTGTGTGCTTTACTAGTGCAGGTTAATATCAGTGTGTGCTTTACTGGTGCAGGTATATATCACTGTGTGCTTTACTAGTGCAGGTATATATCACTGTGTGCTTTACTAGTGCAGGTATATATCACTGTGTGCTTTACTGGTGCAGGTATATATCACTGTGTGCTTTACTGGTGCAGGTATATATCACTGTGTGCTTTACTAGTGCAGGTATATATCAGTGTGTGCTTTACCGGTGCAGGTATATATCACTGGGTGCTTTACTAGTGTAGATATATATATATCAGTGTGTGCTTTACTAGTGCAGGTATATATCACTGTGTGCTTTACTGGTGCAGGTATATATCACTGTGTGCTTTACTAGTGCAGGTATATATCAGTGTGTGCTTTACTATTGCAGGTATATATCAGTGTGTGCTTTACTAGTGCAGGTATATATCAGTGTGTGCTTTACTAGTGCAGGTATATATCAGTGTGTGCTTTACTAGTGCAGGTATATATCAGTGTGTGCTTTACTAGTGCAGGTATATATCACTGTGTGCTTTACTAGTGCAGGTATATATCACTGTATGCTTTACTGGTGCAGGTATATATCACTGTGTGCTTTACTAGTGCAGGTATATATCAGTGTGTGCTTTACTAGTGCAGGTATATATCACTGTGTGCTTTACTAGTGCAGGTTAATATCAGTGTGTGCTTTACTGGTGCAGGTATATATCACTGTGTGCTTTACTGGTGCAGGTATATATCAGTGTGTGCTTTACTAGTGCAGGTATATATCACTGTGTGCTTTACTAGTGCAGGTTAATATCAGTGTGTGCTTTACTGGTGCAGGTATATATCACTGTGTGCTTTACTAGTGCAGGTATATATCACTGTGTGCTTTACTGGTGCAGGTATATATCACTGTGTGCTTTACTGGTGCAAGTATATATCACTGTGTGCTTTACTAGTGCAGGTATATATCACTGTGTGCTTTACTGGTGCAGGTATATATTAATGTGTGCATTACTGGTGCAGGTATATATCACTGTGTGCTTTACTGGTGCAGGTATATATCACTGTGTGCTTTATTGCTGCAGGTATATATTAGTGTGTGCTTTACTGGTGCAGGTATATATCAGTGCGTGCTTTACTGGTGCAGGTATATATCAGTGTGTGCTTTACTGGTGCAGGTATATATCAGTGCGTGCTTTACTGGTGCAGGTATATATCAGTGCGTGCTTTACAAGTGCAGGTATATATCAGTGCATGCTTTACTAGTGCAGGTACATATCACTGTGTGCTTTACTATTGCAGGTATGTATCATTGTGCTTTACTGGTGCAGGTATATATCATTGTGTGCTTTACTAGTGGAGGTATATATCACTGCGTGCTTTACTAGTGCAGGTATATATCAGTGTGTGCTTTACTAGTGCAGGTATATATCAGTGTGTGCTTTACTAGTACAGATATGTATCACTGTGTGTTTACTAGTGCAGGTATATATCACTGTGTGCTTTACTGGTGCAGGTATATATCAGTGTGTGCTTTACTAGTGCAGGTATATATCACTGTGTGCTTTACTAGTGCAGGTTAATATCAGTGTGTGCTTTACTGGTGCAGGTATATATCACTGTGTGCTTTACTAGTGCAGGTATATATCACTGTGTGCTTTACTGGTGCAGGTATATATCACTGTGTGCTTTACTGGTGCAGGTATATATCACTGTGTGCTTTACTAGTGCAGGTATATATCACTGTGTGCTTTACTGGTGCAGGTATATATTAATGTGTGCTTTACTGGTGCAGGTATATATCACTGTGTGCTTTACTGGTGCAGGTATATATCACTGTGTGCTTTATTGCTGCAGGTATATATTAGTGTGTGCTTTACTGGTGCAGGTATATATCAGTGCGTGCTTTACTGGTGCAGGTATATATCAGTGTGTGCTTTACTGGTGCAGGTATATATCAGTGCGTGCTTTACTGGTGCAGGTATATATCAGTGCGTGCTTTACAAGTGCAGGTATATATCAGTGCATGCTTTACTAGTGCAGGTACATATCACTGTGTGCTTTACTATTGCAGGTATGTATCATTGTGCTTTACTGGTGCAGGTATATATCATTGTGTGCTTTACTAGTGGAGGTATATATCACTGCGTGCTTTACTAGTGCAGGTATATATCACGGTGTGCTTTACTAGTGCAGGTATATATCAGTGTGTGCTTTACTAGTACAGATATGTATCACTGTGTGTTTACTAGTGCAGGTATATATCACTGTGTGCTTTACTGGTGCAGGTATATATCAGTGTGTGCTTTACTGGTGCAAGTATATATTAATGTGTGCTTTACTGGTGCAGGTATATATCAGTGTGTGCTTTACTGGTGCAGGTATATATCACTGTGTGCTTTACTGGTGCAGGTATATATCAGTGTGTGCTTTACTGGTGCAGGTATATATCACTGTGTGCTTTACTGGTGCAGGTATATATCACTGTTTTACTGGTGCAGGTTAATATCACTGTGTGCTTTACTGGTGCAGGTATATATCACTTTGTGCTTTACTGGTGCAGGTATATATCACTGTGTGCTTTACTGGTGCAGGTATATATCAGTGTGTGCTTTACTAGTACAGATATGTATCACTGTGTGTTTACTAGTGCAGGTATATATCACTGTGTGCTTTACTGGTGCAGGTATATATCAGTGTGTGCTTTACTGGTGCAGGTATATATTAATGTGTGCTTTACTGGTGCAGGTATATATCAGTGTGTGCTTTACTGGTGCAGGTATATATCACTGTGTGCTTTACTAGTGCAGGTATATATCACTGTGTGCTTTACTGGTGCAGGTATATATCACTTTGTGCTTTACTGGTGCAGGTATATATCACTGTGTGCTTTACTGGTGCAGGTATATATTAATGTGTGCTTTACTGGTGCAGGTATATATCAGTGTGTGCTTTACTGGTGCAGGTATATATCACTGTGTGCTTTACTGGTGCAGGTTAATATCAGTGTGTGCTTTACTGGTGCAGGTATATATTACTGTGTGCTTTACTAGTGCAGGTATATATCACTGTGTGCTTTACTGGTGCAGGTATATATCAGTGTGTGCTTTACTAGTGCAGGTATATATCAGTGTGTGCTTTACTGGTGCAGGTATATATTAATGTGTGCTTTACTGGTGCAGGTATATATCACTGTGTGCTTTACTGGTGCAGGTTTATATCACTGTGTGCTTTACTGGTGCAGGTATATATCACTGTGTGCTTTACTGGTGCAGGTATATATCAGTGTGTGCTTTACTAGTGCAGGTATATATCAGTGTGTGCTTTACTGGTGCAGGTATATATCGCTGTGTGCTTTACTGGTGCAGGTATATATCACTGTGTTTTACTGGTGCAGGTATATATTAGTGTGTGCTTTACTGGTGCAGGTATATATCACTGTGTGCTTTACTAGTGCAGGTATAATTCAGTGTGTGCTTTACTGGTTCAGGTATATATCAGTGTGTGCTGTACTAGTGCAGGTATATATCAGTGTGTGCTGTCCTAGTGCAGGTATATATCACTGTGTGCTTTACTGGTGCAGGTATATATCACTGTGTGCTTTACTGGTGTAGGTATATATCACTGTGTGATTTACTGGTGCAGGTATATATCAGTGTGTGCTTTACTGGTGCAGGTATATATCACTGTTTTACTGGTGCAGGTATATATCACTGCATGCTTTACTGGTGCAGGTATATATCACTGTGTGTTTTACTGGTTCAGGTATATATCACTGTGTGCTTTACTGGTGCAGGTATATATCACTGTGTGCTTTACTGGTGCAGGTATATATCACTGTGTGTTTTACTGGTGCAGGTATATATCACTGTGTGCTTTACTGGTGCAGGTATATATCACTGTGTGTTTTACTGGTGCAGGTTAATATCAGTGTGTGCTTTACTGGTGCAGGTATATATCAGTGTGTGCTTTACTAGTGCAGGTATATATCACTGTGTGATTTACTGGTGCAGGTATATATCACTGTGTGCTTTACTGGTGCAGGTATATATCACTATGTGCTTTACTAGTGCAGGTATATATCACTGTGTGCTTTACTGGTGCAGGTATATATCAGTGTGTGCTTTACTAGTGCAGGTATATATCAGTGTGTGCTTTACTGGTGCAGGTATATATCAGTGTGTGCTTTACTGGTGCAGGTATATATCACTGTGTTTTACTGGTGCAGGTATATATTAGTGTGTGCTTTTCTGGTGCAGGTATATATCACTGTGTGCTTTACTAGTGCAGGTATAATTCAGTGTGTGCTTTACTGGTTCAGGTATATATCAGTGTGTGCTGTCCTAGTGCAGGTATATATCACTGTGTGCTTTACTGGTGCAGGTATATATCACTGTGTGCTTTACTGGTGTAGGTATATATCACTGTGTGATTTACTGGTGCAGGTATATATCAGTGTGTGCTTTACTGGTGCAGGTATATATCACTGTGTGCTTTACTGGTGCAGGTATATATCACTGTTTTACTGGTGCAGGTATATATCACTGCATGCTTTACTGGTGCAGGTATATATCACTGTGTGTTTTACTGGTTCAGGTATATATCACTGTGTGCTTTACTGGTGCAGGTATATATCACTGTGTGCTTTACTGGTGCAGGTATATATCACTGTTTTACTGGTGCAGGTATATATCACTGCATGCTTTACTGGTGCAGGTATATATCACTGTGTGTTTTACTGGTTCAGGTATATATCACTGTGTGCTTTACTGGTGCAGGTATATATCAGTGTGTGCTTTACCGGTGCAGGTATATATCACTGTGTGCTTTACTGGTGCAGGTATATATCACTGTGTGCTTTACTAGTGCAGGTATATATCACTGTGTGCTTTACTGGTGCAGGTATATATCACTGTGTGCTTTACTGGTGCAGGTATATATCACTGTGTGTTTTACTGGTGCAGGTATATATCACTGTGTGCTTTACTAGTGCAGGTATATATCACTGTGTGCTTTACTGGTGCAGGTATATATCACTGTGTGTTTTACTGGTGCAGGTTAATATCAGTGTGTGCTTTACTGGTGCAGGTATATATCAGTGTGTGCTTTACTAGTGCAGGTATATATCACTGTGTGATTTACTGGTGCAGGTATATATCACTGTGTGCTTTACTGGTGCAGGTATATATCACTGTGTGCTTTACTAGTGCAGGTATATATCAGTGTGTGCTTTACCGGTGCAGGTATATATCACTGGGTGCTTTACTAGTGTAGATATATATATATATCACTGGGTGCTTTACTAGTGTAGATATATATATATATATATATATCACTGTGTGGTTTACTGATGCAGGTATATACAGTATAAACTCTTTACCTATATATGATGTACACAAACCTTATATACTGCTCTCTGCTCACTTACCTGCAACTTTGACCACTGGATTCTACCCACACAGCGGGATGCATTTCGCCAGGCCTGTTTGGCACCAAAGCTCAACTCATTCTCCTTCAACTGGTAAGTTCCTGTAGTCATTACCTCCTGCTCAACCTCTTTCAATCGCTCCGTGTGGGCTTTACTCTGAGATCTGCGCATAGGGAGGGGAAGTCTATCAGCCGAGGTCAGTGCCATAACTCACAGTAAAGCACAGTAAACTTATTCACAAACTATATCTCCTTGGTCTAGATTCAAAAATTGTGAACTGGGTGGAATGCTGGCTTAAGGACAGAAAACAAAGTGTCTTAGTAAATGGAGTTCATTCAGCAGAGGGGGCTGTTACTAGTGGTGTTCCTCAGGGGTCAGTTCTGGGGCCTGTTTTGTTTAACATATTTATCTGCGATATCAGCAAAGGGCTACAGGGGAAAGTATGTCTCTTTGCAGATGATGCAAAAATTTGCAACAGAGTGGATGTTCCAGGGGGGGTAGACAAAATGAGAAGTGATATACAACAATTGGAGGATTGGACAAATGACTGGGGTCTAAAGTTTAACACAGCAAAGTGTAAAATAATGCATTTAGGGAAGAAAAATCAAAATGTTAATTACAGACTCAATGACACTTTACTGACTGTTACAGATGAGGAACAGGACTTGGGAATTATTATTTCAGATGATTTAAAACTTAGTAAACAATGTAGTAATGCAGCGAGTAAGGCTAGCAGAATGCTTGGATGTATTGGTAGAGGTATTTGCAGCAGAAATAGTAAGGTTCTTATGCCACTTTATAGATCATTAGTTAGGCCTCATCTTGAGTATTGTGTGCAGTTCTGGAGACCATATCTTCAGAAGGATATTAACAAACTTGAATCTGTGCAAAGGAGGGCTACCAAAATGGTACATGGTCTAAAAAATAAAACTTACCAGGATAGGCTCAATGACCTAAATATGTATAGCTTAGAGGAGAGAAGGGAAAGAGGTGATATGATAGCAACTTTCAAGTACATTAAAGGGTTTAGTAAAACTGAGGCTGTGGGTATTTTACATAAAATGGAAAATTCAAGAACAAGGGGTCATGAGCTCAAGCTAAAGGGTAGTAGATTCAGAAGTAATTTGAGGAAGCACTTCTTTACAGAAAGAGTGATTGATTTATGGAATAAACTTCCTCAAGAGGTAGTAGCAACAAACACTGTGGGGGACTTTAAAAATGCATGGGACAAGCATAGGGCTATCCTACGAACTAGATAAGTTTATACTGTTAGGTAAGGTCGGGCAGACTTGCTGGGCCTATGGCTCTTATCTGCCGTCAATATCTATGTTTCTATGTTTCTATGTAACTATGTATTTATATCAATTAGAAGATGTATCAAACAGCGCCACAGTAAACACCCATACAAGCTGTACTCGGAAAGGCGAAATCTCCCAACCAGATTTTGATAAGAAAGTTAGATAAAATGCCAAAAGTCAGCACTACAATGTCCCTGTTAGGGGATAAGTTGCTTAAAATGGTGTCCACGATCAGTTAATAAATAAATAAGGGAATGTGTGAGATAAAAAAGTAGATAAAAAAGTAGATGAGATATATGTAATATTCACTCAAATGTTAACGTATATAAAATTATATATTTAATGAGTCTACAAAGGATGGATATATAAAAGCACGTGATGTATAAAAACAAATAGGATACAAGAAGAAAAGCGAGGACTCAGGAACTTGAAGCCAGGTGACTTTATTTGGTATACAAAGGTGGTTAGCACAAACACAGGTGTGCAAGGGGTGCTAGATCTGACGCGTTTCGCGCATGCTCACATGCGCTTCATCAGAGATCTAGTGGTGTTACCTGTGAAAGATTTATATAAAGGGTGTCGGCCAATGGAACAAAAAATCACAGAAGTGGGCAGTACCAGTCCCAGTACTGGTCCCTGTAATAATATACCAGGTGTAAACGTGTACTATCTCAAGTGGGTGTATAAGTGAATAAATCAGTGAATAACTTTCTATGATCTATTGGGAGGATCAAAAAAAAAATATTTTAGGTGCAAAAATGGAAAAAAGGGAAAACATGAGAAATAATTAAAAGTGATGCTAAAATCAAGTGATGGTGAATTAGTTAGGATGGACCATTGGCACAACATTTACTACATTCAGGCTAAAAAACCAGGTGCCAGGGGCGGAGAGGGTCCAAAAAGGGATAATCTCCACACCTGGGCCCGATGATTATGTTAAAAACACACATCCTAGGTGTGCAATGTGATTACTGTTACTACTATTTTGTATTTTTTTATATTTATTTATTTTTTTATTTTTATATTGGTGTCATGTGTTAGTGTATGTTATTATTTGTTGGTTTTATCTTTTATTTTAAATTTTTTATTTTTTGTTCTTTATTCAATTCCTATCTTTTCGATATACCTTGTGATATTTGTCAGCGTGCTACTAAATTCTGTATCTAAAGTATCTTTAAATTAATTTGGCCCTTAGGCCACAAAGAACCATTGATAGGTTATTCTTAAATTTTATGGGTTAGTTTTCTTCATAGCATTGAGTTCCTATATTGGTAACCAAGACACTTGTAATGTTTACTGTACCATAAAATTCTCATTGTGAGTTATGGGACTGAGTTTTGGATGGACTAATAGGTTTAGGGAAGGCATTATTCCTATATATCACAAGGTCTCACTTGTGAATGGAAAAGAAAAAGGGGGGTACATTGAATAAGGGCTCTAGAATTGCTAAATTGAGGCAATGTGTACCTACCAAGGGAGGTATCTTGCTAATGAAAAAAATAATATTAGTGCAATAAGGCATATCGAGAATAAAACATATGTGAATAGAGCATGTAAAATTAAAAAATGAATATAAAATTAAATGTTAAAAATAAAGAAGAAGAGAAAAAAAAAAAAAAGTAAAATGAAAATAGTAGTGATAATTAAAAGTTTTCTATGGCCATATCTTAGCTGCATGGGTAGGGTAATAGGCAGGGTGCTTGGGCAAGGCCAAGTGGGTAATGGTTTCTATGAGCCCAAAATGGCCAGACAAGTTGACACAGTGTATAGAGTGAATACCTAGTTTTCGTGTCAAGGCCAAGGGGGGAAAGAGAAACTAAACCTATTGGGCATTACTTGCCAGCTCTGTAGAAACCTCTTGGTGATAAAACGGAAACCCGGGTGGGGAATGCGGAGGTCAAATCAGAGAAAGAATAATGAATGCTGAATTGGAGCAGTATGCAATTCTGAAATCAGCAATGGCCATTGAAGAAAAATAGACTGAATGTAAGGTATAAGTTACAAACCAGAAAAATAGACTGAATGTAAGGTGTAAGTTACAAACCAGTAAGGGACAAAGGGAACACTAAAAATAGTGTAAATAAATCAGTAACCTAGGGTCAGACATTCCTGGGCCTGGACTTGAGTGTGGGACAGAGAGAGAGGAGGAAAAATAATGAGGGGAAATAGGGAGAGAGAAAAGTTTTAGGGAAGGGGCAAAGGAGTCCCCTGCTGGTAGGGCATATATCGAACCTAGTCGATGAATAGGTCAAGGTCTTGTCTCATATTTATGCCATGGGGAAATTTGGTACGAAGAGTAAATATCCAGTATGCCTCTCTCTTCTGAAGTTTCCCAACTCTATCCCCTCCTCTGATGTCATTGTGAATATGTTCGATGCCTACAAATTTGAAAAGATGTTTAATATGATTGCCATGAGACCGGAAATGTTTAGCTACAGGGGTTCTGGGAATTTCATCTTCTAAAGATAATAAGTGTTGTCTGATGCGATCCTTAAGTGGTCGTGTGGTAAGACCTACATATTGGTGGGAGCACTGCCGGCATGTAATTAAATATACTACAAAACGGGTAGTGCAGTCTATTCTTTGTTTGATAGAAAATGTTTTACCCGTGCTGGAGGAAATAAATTGATCTGTTTTCTGAGTGTAATTGCAACTCTTACAGGTGTGGCCACATTTAAAGAAGCCTTTGCTGAGGCTAAGCCAGTGTGTCCCAGGTGTAGGTTTGTTGGTAAAATGTTTCCTAACCCTGTCTCCCACTGTGGTGGCCTTCTTGGCTACACATTTAATTTGTTGTTTAGTTATGTGTTGTAGTTTGGCGTCACTCTGGAGAATGGGAAGGTATTTGAGTACTATTTTGCAGACCTCATCAAATTGTCTGCTGTATTGAGTAGAAAAGACAATTTCATCAGTAAATGCATTTTTCTTTGTAGTATTGGTAGTGTTTCTAGTAGAGTAGCTTGAGAACAGAGTCTGCCTCTCTATTTTGCTCACTTGATTAGCTGTTTGTATTAGTGACTTCTTATTGTACCCCCTCTCTAGAAGTCTCTGAGTGATTGCATCTGCCTGTATCCTGTACTGTTGAATGTTAGAACAGTTTCTATGTGCCCTGATATATTGACCTTTAGGGATGCCCCTAATAGTGTGTCTGACATGACAAGAGTCAGCTCTAAGTATAGTATTGCGTGCTAGAGTCTTCCTGTGTATTGTAGAAATGATGTTAGATCCTTCATCTATGTAAAGGTGTAAATCTAGGTAAGCTATAGAATTAGGTGATGACGAATATGTAAATTTAAGATTAAACTGGTTGTCATTGAGTAGGTCTACCAGAGTATGTACCTCTGTCCGGTTGTCTGAATTCCAAATGACTATAAGGTCGTCAATATAGCGGCCATACACAACTAGATTGTCCCTGAGGGGGAAGTCATCAGCATAAATGCTGTTAAGTTCCAGCCAGCCCATGTATAAATTGGCATACGTGGGGGCAAATTTTGCCCCCATGGCTGTGCCACAATTCTGCAAGTAGAATTCCCCCCCAGAGACAAAGTAGTTGTGTGAGAGAAGAAATTTGGCAGTGGAAACTACAAATTGGATGTATTCGTCAGAGAATGAAGTATATCTCCTAATCATTTTGCCCAGGGCCTCCAGTCCCTTTGAGTGCGGTATACTGGAGTAAAGGGCTGTCACATCTATGGTGAGCCACTGAAAAGTGGGTTGCCACTTGATGTCATTCAGTTGGTGAAGAAGGTGTGCGCTGTCTCTGATATAGCCTGGCAGTGAGGTAACTATGGGTTGTAGGACTGAATCTAGCCAGGCCCCCAGTCTCTCACATAGGGACCCCATGCTAGCCACTATGGGTCTCCCTGGGGGTCTGGTCAGGGTCTTGTGTATCTTGGGCACGACCCTGAAGGTTGGAGTCAGAGGGTTCTCTACAAATAGGTATTCCATGGTTTCCTTGGTAATGAAACCATTCTCTAGGGCCGTGTCCAGGAACGAAAGCAGTTCTAGGCTGAACCTAGAGGTGGGGTCATAACCTAAACGTGTGTAGGTGGAAGTGTCCCCAAGGTGCACATCAATTTCTTCCATATAATCAGTGGTGTTGAGGATGACTACGGCCCCACCCTTGTCAGCCTGTGTGATTACTATGTCAGGATTGATCTCTAGTTCTGCCAGTGCATTTTTTTCCTCATGAGTAATATTGTGTTTGACTGTTGTATGAGTGTCTTTTATAGTCTCATGGAGTGATATAATATCTCTCAGTACAGTATCTTGATATAATTCGATATTGGGACTTCTGGCCTGAACAGGGTAAAAGAATGAGCGGTCTTTGTATGGGAAATTGTGTGTGGATAATGAGGGACTAAAGGTGTTGCTTTGTAGTGATAATAATGTATTAAAATCACATTGGTCTCTAAATAGTAGGCCTGAGTGAATATTGCCTAAAAGTGTTGGGGGAGGCTCTGGAGGAGGATTCTCCATGTGTGTCTCAGAAAAGTGTTTCCTTAGTGTGAGTTTGCGGACTAGTCTGTTGATGTCTATAACAGTAGAAAAGACATCAAAATTCGTGCTGGGTGCAAAAGTGAGTCCTTTATTTAGTATAGAAATCTGTGCAGATGTGAGTTGAATTTTTGATAGATTTATCACATTCGTTATTTCTTTTTGTTTTTTTGAGGCCGCCCTGCTGGGGTACCGATGTGCCTGACTAGATGCTTTGGGGGTACTAGTTTGGCTGGGTGATTTGACAAGGGTGGCCAGAGTCGTTCTAGTAGGGACACTAGTGTCTATATTGGCAGAGGTGGAGGGTTCACTAGGCTCGGCTGTGGGAGTGCTGGGGGATTGTGGGAGAGATGTTTCTGAGTCAGTGGTTTCTATACTAGAAAAAGTGACTTTCTTCCCATTTGTGTTGCCCCTACGTTTTTTATTACTATTCTTAGAGGTGTTGGAATTCCCCCTCCCCCTAGTGGGCCTGAGTTGTTGCCATGAGTAAACTATGTTGAGGTCATAGTCCTTAGTGTCACGATTATATTTAGACACTTTTCTGCTGGATAAGTCCATATCTAATTTGTTGATAGTTTCCTCTAGTTGGGCTGTGTAATCTTTATATTGGGTAGTGGCCTCAAAAGGTTGGATGTGAGTCTCTGTAGCTTTGATTTCTGTCAGGATTAGGTCTCTTTCCTGTCTTTTATGTCTCAGTAGTTGGTTCATAAGGGTCATGGAACATCTGGTTAGAGTGTGGTTCCACTCCTCCATGAACTCTGGTAGTTGTTGAGCAAAGGAGGGGAATTTTTTCATCCTTAGCCCACGTGGGACCTTCCCCTCCTTAATATACAAGTTCAGGAATTCTATGTCCCACCAGAGATTGGTCTCCTTAAATCGGAGTTTCTCCAGGCCTGAAAATAATGAGGGCAAATTTTCTTCCCTAGGTACTGTTGGTAAAGCATTAGCCCCTTGAAGTGCTGTGGCCAAAATATGCCTACGTTTGTCATCAGAGGATTCCCCTGTGGGATGTGTGGTTGCAGTTTCTGGCAATTCAGCCATTGTATATCAATGAAAAATATGTAACTAAAGAGAGAACAGAATTATGAGCAAAACCAGTTTAAGAAACAAAAGGATGATGCTGTCTCTCTTATCGGTTGTTAAAGTTCAGTCCTGTATAGGTAAAATGACCAATACTGTTCGTATCAAAACAGGTGTCTATTAGGTGCAATGTCGTTATAGTCAGCGTGAGTATGTCGGTCAGTAAGAACTGAGCTGACAGTATTTGCGGTGGCACAAGATACAAGAGCTGATGTTTCAAGACAAAACAAGCAAACAGATAAATAAACAACGATCCAGAGCATATAGCTACCTGTTTTGATGGTATCAGGCCAAGTCCCTCAGTGGGGTTGTGTCTGCTGGAAAGTTGAAATTGCAGAAAGTGATACGTGAGTGCTGCTGTGTTTTCCTGCTAGCTCACGTAAATGGATGTAGTCGCTTTGTCTCTGCTCCTCTGTGAGCCCGCTGAAGTAGACACCTGTTTTGCAAAGTTGCTGCTGCTGTAGGAAAGGAACCCGTCTTCGGCGTGGTATGATGTGGTCTATACCCCGCGTCGTCGCCGGTGATGACGTCTTACGTATCTGTGCGCCCAGTCGTGCTGCGTGCCTGCCGCTGTGTCGCTCAGTATGACGTGTCTAAGGCGACCGACAGTGAGATGGGCCTACACCGGAGTTGTCGTTATTTGGATCCACCAGGGGACCACGGAAGGCTCGGTGCTGTAATGGAGCAGCGGATGGTCGAAGCACGCAGCGTGCTAAGTCGATGGCACGTCGATGACAAGGTACCAATCACAGGCAAACCTGGGCTGCTTTTTCCACTGTCGGAGTCCACCAGGGGACAAAAAGCAGGGTGCTGTGCAGAGGTACGCCAGGTAGTTGTGTAGAAAAACAGGACTGAAGTAGTGGATGATGGTTCCGGTCCTCAGGGCTAGCTCAGCCGGATACAGGATACAAGAAGAAAAGCGAGGACTCAGGAACTTGAAGCCAGGTGACTTTATTTGGTATACAAAGGTGGTTAGCACAAACACAGGTGTGCAAGGGGTGCTAGATCTGACGCGTTTCGCGCATGCTCACATGCGCTTCATCAGAGATCTAGTGGTGTTACCTGTGAAAGATTTATATAAAGGGTGTCGGCCAATGGAACAAAAAATCACAGAAGTGGGCAGTACCAGTCCCAGTACTGGTCCCTGTAATAATATACCAGGTGTAAACGTGTACTATCTCAAGTGGGTGTATAAGTGAATAAATCAGTGAATAACTTTCTATGATCTATTGGGAGGATCAAAAGGAAAATATTTTAGGTGCAAAAATGGAAAAAAGGGAAAACATGAGAAATAATTAAAAGTGATGCTAAAATCAAGTGATGGTGAATTAGTTAGGATGGACCATTGGCACAACATTTACTACATTCAGGCTAAAAAACCAGGGGCCAGGGGCGGAGAGGGTCCAAAAAGGGATAATCTCCACACCTGGGCCCGATGATTGTGTTAAAAACACACATCCTAGGTGTGCAATGTGATTACTGTTACTACTATTTTGTATTTTTTTATATTTATTTTTTTATTTATTTATTTTTATATTGGTGTCATGTGTTAGTGTATGTTATTATTTGTTGGTTTTATCTTTTATTTTTAATTTTTTATTTTTTGTTCTTTATTCAATTCCTATCTTTTCGATATACCTTGTGATATTTGTCAGCGTGCTACTAAATTCTGTATCTAAAGTATCTTTAAATTAATTTGGCCCTTAGGCCACAAAGAACCATTGATAGGTTATTCTTAAATTTTATGGGTTAGTTTTCTTCATAGCATTGAGTTCCTATATTGGTAACCGAGACACTTGTAATGTTTACTGTACCATAAAATTCTCATTGTGAGTTATGGGACTGAGTTTTGGATGGACTAATAGGTTTAGGGAAGGCATTATTCCTATATATCACAAGGTCTCACTTGTGAATGGAAAAGAAAAAGGGGGGTACATTGAATAAGGGCTCTAGAATTGCTAAATTGAGGCAATGTGTACCTACCAAGGGAGGTATCTTGCTAATGAAAAAAATAATATTAGTGCAATAAGGCATATCAAGAATAAAACATATGTGAATAGAGCATGTAAAATTAAAAAATGAATATAAAATTAAATGTTAAAAATAAAGAAGAAGAGAAAAAAAAAAAAGTAAAATGAAAAATCAGCCAATCAGATTGAGCTCACATTCTATTGGCTGTTCCGATCAGCCAATAGAATGCGAGCTCAATCTGATTGGCTGATTGGATCAGCCAATCGGATTGATCTTGATTCTGATTGGTTGATTCCATCAGCCAATCAGAATATTCCTACCTTAATTCCGATTGGCTGATAGAATCCTATCAGCCAATCGGAATTCGAGGGACGCCATCTTGGATGACGTCCCTTAAAGGAACCGTCATTCTTCAGTTGGACGTCGCCGGATGAAGATGGGTCCGCGGTGGAGGTCTTCAGCATGGAGCCGGTCCTCATCGGATGAAGATAGAAGATGCCGCTTGGAAGATGATGGTTGCCGGTCCGGATCTACTCTTCTTCCCGGATAGGATGAAGACTTTGGAGCCTCTTCTGGACCTCTTGAGCCACCGGATGATGGATCGCCAGCCCACGCTTGGGTTGGATGAAGATTTTGGAGCCAGGACCAATCGGTGATACCCGGTGAGGTGAAGACAAGGTAGGATGATCTTCAGGGGCTTAGTGTTAGGTTTATTTAAGGGGGGTTTGGGTTAGATTAGGGGTATGTGGGTGGTGGGTTGTAATGTTGGGGGGGGGTATTGTATGTGTTTTTTTTACAGGCAAAAGAGCTGAACTTCTTGGGGCATGCCCCGCAAAGGGCCCTGTTCAGGGCTGGTAAGAGCTTTGAACTTTAGTAATTTAGAATAGGGTAGGGCATTTTTTATTTTGGGGGTCTTTGTTATTTTATTAGGGGGCTTAAAGTAGGTGTAATTAGTTTAAAATTGTTGTAATATTTTTATTATGTTTGTAATTATTTTTTTATTTTTTGTAACTTAGTTCTTTTTTATTTATTTATTTTTTTTAAATATTTTTATTGAGGTATAGATGCATTACAACAAATAAAAGACATAAAAAAAAGAAGTTACAATAACCACTATATCATTATATAGGGTTCAGTTTGTTGCATATCATAAATAGTAAACTCACTTAAAGGGACATTATACACTCATTTTTTCTTTGCATAAATGTTTTGTAGATAATCTATTTATATAGCCCATAAAGTTTTTTTTTTAAATTAATGTATAGTTTTGCTTATTTTTAAATAACATTGCTCTGATTTTCAGACTCCTAACCAAGCCCCAAAGTTTTATGTGAATACGCTCGACTACCTACTCCAGCTTGCTCCTGTTTGTGTAAAGGGTCTTTTCATATGCAAAAGAAGGGGGAGGGGGGGAGTGTCTTATTTGCCACTTGCAGTGGGCTTTCCAGCTACCTTTTCAACAGAGGTAAACTGACAGCTTCTAAGTAAGTTTTTAAACAGTTTTATACTGAATTTTTATATCAGTATCTGTGCATATTATTCTTTATAGTAGTGTCTATTACATGCAGTTATATGAAAATGAGTGTATACTGTCCCTTTAAAGTAAACCCCAAGTTTTTCCTTTTTTGTTGCTAAGAGACTAGAACATTTTCAAATCTTATTTCTACATCTGATATACCCTTAGAGATATAATCTTAGCCAATAGATCTCAGAAAAATTTAGCGATACAAAATACATATCTCTCAATAGAGCAAAAAGAAAGCTAACACAAATTAAATAGAAAGATGTCACAATAATACTTTCAACATAAAAGGTTGCGGTACAATTAAGCTAAACCGCTTGAGTAGCTCTTCCAATTAGGAAGATACATTATGGGGGGGAAGAGGTGGCAAGCTGAGTATAATAAAATAACAAAGGTGCTAGAAGGGGTAACCTTGATCTAGATAAGCTAGGTATATGTATGCTATCTTGTAGCAGCCTTAGAATATTTGTGTGGGGGGATTATAGAGTTAATTAACTGTAGGTAGAGGAGGTTTAGCCCCCAGCTAAAAAGGACAGGACAACATTTAATGAACTATGTGTGTATAGCTAAGGTATATGGGCTGTCTTATGTCTGTGAAGTTACTTGGCATAGGGCAGTAAATGGCGCATAACCAATATCATACAAATTAAATAGCCTGAAGTGACAATAATATGACATCACATAACCATAGTCCATCCAGACATATAGAGCTGAGTGTCACCCCAAGTCCTACGCCTTTCACTTGACTATCTATATATAAATGCAGATAATCTCTGAGCTGTATATCCAGCACGCTGTTCAAATAATGAGTAGAGAGGTATAATGCCACTGTAGTTGAACTCCTGTGCAGCACATAAGTCGGTGTAACACAGGATTGAAAATTACTTCCTACTTGGGTTAACCTCATAACCTTGTGCAAACAAATATAAACAAGTCCTATATAGAACAACATGGGATATATACTGTTTAGTCCATTTAAGAACCTGGGAGTAAGCATAGTAATGAGACAAACATCTAGAAAAATATAACCAGCAAGCTTGATATAAGTGTTAGAGTTCAGTATTTTGCCCAATGTCTCTGGATGCAGAACCTCCTAGTGACAAATTTATCCTGCTATACTTATATGGCACACATACAGATTTAGACAAATGGGCCTCAAACCATAGCAATCTCTTCATGAAGGGCAGTCACATAGAAATACTTTGTGGTCCTTAGAGGGATTAAAATAGATCCCAAACCTGCTGAGATATTAAACTTGCAATATTGTCACATTTGCTGTTGTCAGTTATGTCCTCAATATCATGGCGTGCCTTATTCATTTCAACTTTGTCCGTCAAGAATGGTGTCAATACATCGAGCCAAATTATATAAATTCTGTGTTAGATGGGGAGATCGTGGTTTTAAAGCTACTTATCCAATTCCGGCTTTCTCAGTGCAGAAATGAAGCCATTCACTATCAGCCTCAAAAGTCTTAAACCAGGAGGAACGGAACAAGCAACGCTGTTCCCATATCAGAGAGAGCTGTTCTGATGCTTGATTTATCTTTAGGCCTATTAAGAAAGCACAGTGAGTGACAGGGAGGCAGTTAGTTCTAATGGCGTCAAGGCCCTTTGTGTTCCCTTGAGGTCCCTGACTCTCTGCATCATCTAAAACAGCTATGCAAGTGAGATCCTCTCCCGTGTGGAGTTGTAGGACCGTGCTGGTAAGCAAGAGCGTAATGGTGACCCCCTCAGCCTCCCGATATGTCCCAGGGTCAGCAAATGTGAGACTAAAGATATGTGAGGGATGCCGGGGCCCCAAGGCATCCCCCCGATCAGTGTCTACCTCATTTTGGTCCGGAGACAGTATTATCTGGATCTTGCACCGCTCCTCCGGTTCCACCGCTTCATCCAAAGCGGCAATAAGCTTGTTGTGATGGTGGGTCAGGAGTTTAGTGATCTCAACAAATATCCAGTGGGTATCAGCCATAGTAACTGTGTGTCTGCGGGTGCGGGAAAATGGCCGTCGTCACTATAGACCCAGAGTAGGATTTCCAAGCATAACCCACAAGAATTGGCAGAATAACAAAATTTAGTGACTTCCAAGCTGCAGATGGGAGTTGTATAGGGAGTCCCACTATGGTATTGGTTTTCGGTGTGTCAAAAAATCAGGTTTTAAATCATATTTAGTTGAAGTTATGTAGGAGCTCTAAAAATCTGCGACCTCTTCTGCTCACTGCTGGCTCCGCCCACCAGTTCTTTTTTATTTTTTGTACTTTAGTTAGTTTATTTCATTGTAGTTATTTGTAGGTATTGTATTTAATTAATATATTGATAGTATAGTGTTAGGTTTAATTGTAACTTAGGTTAGGATTTATTTTACAGGTAATTTTGTAATTATTTTAACTATTTTAGCTATTAAATAGTTCTTAACTATTTAATAGCTATTGTACCTGGTTAAAATAAATACAAAGTTACCTGTAAAATAAATATTAATCCTAAAATAGCTATAATATAATTATAATTTATATTGTAGCTATATTAGGGTTTATTTTACAGGTAAGTATTTAGCTTTAAATAGGAATAATTTCGGAACAGCCACTAGAATGCGAGCTCAATCTAATTGGCTGATTGGATCAGCCAATCGGATTGAACTTGATTCTGATTGGCTGATTCCATCAGCCAATCAGAATATTCCTACCTTAATTCCGATTGGCTGATAGAATCCTATCAGCCAATCGGAATTCGAGGGACGCCATCTTGGATGACGTCATTTAAAGGAACCGTCATTCGTTGTTCAGTCGTCGGCCAGGATGGATGTTCCGCGTCGGCGGTCTTCAGGATGCTGCCGCTCCGCTCCGGATGGATGACGATAGAAGATGCCTCTTGGATGAAGACTTCAATCGGATGGAAGACCTCTTCTGCCCCGCTTGGATGAAGGTAGGGAGATCTTCAGGGGCTTAGTGTTAGGTTTATTTAAGGGGGGTTTGGGTTAGATTAGGGGTATGTGGGTGGTGGGTTGTAATGTTGGGGGGGTATTGTATGTTTTTTTTTACAGGCAAAAGAGCTGAACTTCTTGGGGCATGCCCCGCAAAGGGCCCTGTTCAGGGCTGGTAAGGTAAAAGAGCTTTGAACTTTAGTAATTTAGAATAGGGTAGGGCATTTTTTTTTATTTTGGGGGGCTTTGTTATTTTATTAGGGGGCTTAGAGTAGGTGTAATTAGTTTAATATTGTAATATATTTCTAATGTTTGTAAATATTTTTTTATTTTTTGTACTTTAGTTAGTTTATTTCATTGTATTTATTTGTAGGAATTGTATTTAATTTATTTATTGATAGTGTAGTGTTAGGTTTAATTGTAGATAATTATAGGTATTTTATTTAATTAATTTATTGATAGTGTAGTGTTAGGTTTAATTGTAACTTAGGTTAGGATTTATTTTACAGGTAAATTTGTAATTATTTTAACTATTTTAGCTATTAAATAGTTCTTAACTATTTAATAGCTATTGTACCTGGTTAAAATAAATACAAAGTTACCTGTAAAATAAATATAAATCCTAAAATAGCTATAATATAATTATAATTTATATTGTAGCTATATTAGGATTTATTTTACAGGTAAGTATTTAGCTTTAAATAGGAATAATTTATTTAATAAGAGTTAATTAATTTCGTTAGATTAAAACTATATTTAACTTAGGGGGGTGTTAGTGTTAGGGTTAGACTTAGCTTTAGGGGTTAATACATTTATTAGAATAGCGGTGAGCTCCAGTCGGCAGATTAGGGGTTAATAATTGAAGTTAGGTGTCGGCGATGTTAGGGAGGGCAGATTAGGGGTTAAAACTATTTATTATAGGGTTAGTGAGGCGGATTAGGGGTTAATAACTTTATAATAATAGCGGTGCGGTCGGCAGATTAGGGGTTAATAAGTGTAGGCAGATTAGGGGTTAATAAATATAATATAGGGGTCGGCGGTGTTAGGGGCAGCAGATTAGGGGTACATAGGGATAATGTAAGTAGCGACGGTTTACGGAGCGGCAGATTAGGGGTTAATAATAATATGCAGGGGTCAGCGATAGCGGGGGCGGCAGAATAGGGGTTAATACGTGTAAGGTTAGGGGTGTTTAGACTCGGGGTACATGTTAGAGTGTTAGGTGCAGACGTAGGAAGTGTTTCCCCATAGCAAACAATGGGGCTGCGTTAGGAGCTTTTCTGCAGGTGTTGGGTTTTTTTTCAGCTCAAACAGCCCCATTGTTTCCTATGGGGGAATTGTGCATGAGCACGTTTTTGAGGCTGGCCGTGTCCGTAAGCAACTCTGGTATCGAGAGTTGAAGTTGCGTTAAATATGCTCTACGCTCCTTTTTTGGAGCCTAACGCAGCCATTCTGTGGACTCTCAATACCAGAGTTATTTCAAAGGTGCGGCCAGAAAAAAGCCAACGTTAGATACGCGGGTCGTTACCGACAAAACTCTAAATCTAGCCGTATGCATTTATATCACATTACTGCTGTATAATACTTATATATCTCACGGCTCTATGTTACAGTATATTACTACTGTATATCATGTGTATAATACTAATATATATTATATCACTACTGTATATCATGTGTATAATACTAATATATATTATATCACTACTGTATATCATGTGTATAATACTAATATATATTATATCACTACTGTATATTATATTACTACTGTATATCAGGTGTATAATACTAATATATATTATATCACTATTGTATATTATGTATATAATACTAATGCATAGTATATAACTACTGCATGTTATATTACTACTGTATATCATGTGTTTAATACTAATATATATTAAATCACTACTGTATGTCATGTGTATAATACTAATATATATTATATCACTACTGCATATTGTGTATAACACTAATATAAATTATAGCACTACTGTATATCATGTGTATAATACTAATGTATATTATATCACTACTGTATATCATGTGTATAAAACTAATGTATATTATATCACTACTGTATATCATGTGTATAAAACTAATGTATATTATATCACTACTGTAGGTTATATTACTACTGTATATCATGTGTATAAAACTAATGTATATTATATCACTACTGTAGGTTATATTACTACTGTATATCATGTGTATAATACTAATGTATATTATATCACTACTGTACATCATGTGTATAATACTAATGTATATTATATCACTACTGTATATCATGTGTATAAAACTAATGTATATTATATCACTACTGTATATCATGTGTATAATACTAATGTATATTATATCACTAATGTATATTATATCACTACTGCATGTTATATTACTACTGTACATCATGTGTATACTACTAATGTATGTTATATCACTACTGTATATCATGTGTATAATACTAATGTATATTATATCACTAATGTATATTATATCACTACTGTAGGTTATATTACTACTGTATATCATGTGTATAATACTAATGTATATTATATCACTACTGTAGGTTATATTACTACTGTATATCATGTGTATAATACTAATGTATTTTATATCACTACTGTATATCATGTGTATAATACTAATGTATATTATATCACTACTGCATGTTACAATACTACTGTATATCATGTGTATAATACTAATGTATATTATATCACTACTGTATGTTAGATCACTACTGTATATCATGTGTATAATACTACTGTATATTATATCACTACTGTATATCATGTGTATAATACTACTGTATATTATATCACTACTGTATATCATGTGTATAATACTAATGTATATTATATCACTACTGTATATCATGTGTATAATACTAATGTATATTATATCACTACTGTATATCATGTGTATAATACTAATGTATATTATATCACTACTGTATATCATGTGTATAAAACTAATGTATATTATATCACTACTGTATATCATGTGTATAATACTAATGTATATTATATCACTACTGTATATCTTGTGTATAATACTAATGTATATTATATCACTACTGTATATCATGTGTATAAAACTAATGTATATTATATCAGTACTGTATGTTATATTACTACTGTATATCATGTGTATAATACTAATTTATATTATATCACTACTGTATATCATGTGTATAATACTAATGTATATTATATCACTACTGTATGTTATATCACTACTGTATATCATGTGTATAATACTAATGTATATTATATCACTACTGTATGCTATATTACTACTGTATATCATGTGTATAATACTAATGTATATTATATCACTGCTGTATGTTATATCACTACTGTATATGTGTATAATACTAATGTATATTATATCACTACTGTATGTTATATTACTACTGTATATCATGTGTATAATACTAATATATATTATATCAGTACTGTATGCTATATTACTACTGTATATCATGTGTATAATACTAATGTATATTATATCACTACTGCATATCATGTGTATAATACTAATATATATTATATGACTACTGTATATCAGGTGTATAATACTAATATATATTATATGACTACTGTATATCAGGTGTATAATACTAATATATATTATATCACTACTGTACATCAGGTGTATAATACTAATGTATATTATATCACTACTGTATATCATGTGTATAATACTAATATATATTATATCACTACTGTATATCAGGTGTATAATACTAATATATATTATATCACTACTGCATATTGTGTATAACACTAATATAAATTATAGCACTACTGTATATCATGTGTATGATACTAATGTATATTATATCACTACTGCATGTTATATTACTACTGTATATCATGTGTATAATACTAATGTATATTATATCACTACTGTATGTTATATTACTACTGTATATCATGTGTATGATACTAATGTATATTATATCAGTACTGTATGTTAGATAACTACTGTATATCATGTGTATAATACTAATGTATATTATATCACTATTGTATGTTATATTACTACTGTATATCATGTGTATAATACTAATGTATATTATATCACTACTGTATATCATGTGTATAATACTAATGTATATTATATCACTACTGTATGTTATATTACTACTGTATATCATGTGTATAATACTAATGTATATTATATCACTACTGTATGTTATATTACTACTGTATATCATGTGTATAAAACTAATGTATATTATATCACTACTGTATATCATGTGTATAATACTAATGTATATTATATTACTACTGTATATCATGTGTATAATACTAATGTATATTATATCACTACTGTATGTTATATCACTACTGTATATCATGTGTATAATACTAATATATATTATATCCTACTGTGCGTCATGTGTATAATACTAATGTATATTATATCACTACTGTATGTTATATTACTACTGTATATCATGTGTATAATACTAATATATATTATATCCTACTGTGCCTCATGTGTATAATACTAATGTATATTATATCACTACTGTATGTTATATTACTACTGTATATCATGTGTATAATACTAATATATATAATATCACTACTGTATATCATGTGTATAATACTAATATATATTATATCACTACTGTGCATCATGTGTATAATACTAATGTATATTATATCACTACTGTATGTTATATCACTACTGTATATCATGTGTATAATAATAATGTATATTATATCACTACTGTATGTTATATTAATACTATTTATCATGTGTATAATACTAATGTTATATCACTACTGTATGTTATATCACTACTGTATATTATGTGTATAATACTAATGTATATTATATCACTACTGTAGGTTATATCACTACTGTATATCATGTGTATACTACTAAAGTATATTATATCACTACTGTATGTTATATTACTACTGTATATCATGTGTATAATACTAATATATATTATATCACTACTGTATATCATGTGTATAAAACTAATGTATATTATATCACTACTGTATATCATGTGTATAATACTAATGTATATTATATCACTACTGTATGTTATATCACTACTGTATATCATGTGTATAATAATAATGTATATTATATCACTACTGTATGTTATATTAATACTATTTATCATGTGTATAATACTAATGTTATATCACTACTGTATGTTATATCACTACTGTATATTATGTGTATAATACTAATGTATATTATATCACTACTGTAGGTTATATCACTACTGTATATCATGTGTATACTACTAAAGTATATTATATCACTACTGTATGTTATATTACTACTGTATATCATGTGTATAATACTAATATATATTATATCACTACTGTATATCATGTGTATAAAACTAATGTATATTATATCACTACTGTATATCATGTGTATAACACTAATGTATATTATATCACTACTGTAGGTTATATTACTACTGTATATCATGTGTATTGTACTAATGTATATTATATCACTACTGTACATCATGTGTATGATACTAATGTATATTATATCACTACTGTATATCAGGTGTATAATACTAATATATATTATATCACTACTGTATATCATGTCTATAATACTAATGTATATTATATCACTACTGCATGTTATATTACTACTGTATATCATGTGTATAATACTAATGTTATATTACTACTGTATATCATGTGTATAATACTAATGTATATTATATCACTACTGTAGGTTATATCACTACTGTATATCATGTGTATAATACTAATATATATTATATCCTACTGTGCATCATGTGTATAACACTAATGTATATTATATCACTACTGTATGTCATATTACTACTGTATATCATGTGTATAATACTAATGTATATTATATCACTACTGTGTGTTATATTACTACTGTATATCATGTGTATAATACTGAAGTATAGTATATCACTACTGTATGTTATATTAATAGTATTTATCATGTGTATAATACTAATGTTATATTACTACTGTATATCATGTGTATAATACTAATGTATATTATATCACTACTGTATATTATATCACTACTGTATATCATGTGTATAATACTAATGTATATTATATCACTACTGTGTGTTATATTACTACTGTATATCATGTGTATAATACTAATGTATATATTACTACTGTATGTTATATCATTACTGTATATCATGTGTATAATACTAATGTATATATTACTACTGTATGTTATATCACTACTGTATATTATGTGTATAATACTAATGTATATTTTATCACTACTGCATGTTATATTACTACTGTATATCATGTGTATAATACTAATGTTATATTATATCACTACCGTACATCATGTGTATAATACTAATGTATATTATATCACTACTGTGCATCATGTGTATAATACTAATATATATTATATCACTACTGTATATCATGTGTATAATACTAATGTATATTATATCACTACTGTATATCATGTGTATAATACTAATGTATATTATATCACTACTGTACATCATGTGTATAATACTAATGTATATTATATCACTACTGTATGTTATATTACTACTGTATATCATGTGTATATTACTAATGTATATTATATCACTACTGTATATCATGTGTATAATACTAATGTTATATTACTACTGTATATCATGTGTATAATACTAATGTATATTATATCACTACTGTAGGTTATATTACTACTGTATATCATGTGTATAATACTAATGTATATTATATCACTACTGTATGTTATATTACTACTGTATATCATGTGTATAATACTAATGTATATTATATCACTACTGTGCATCATGTGTATAATACTAATGTATATTATATCACTACTGTATGTTATATTACTACTGTATATCATGTGTATAAAACTAATGTATATTATATCACTGCTGTATGTTATATAACTACTGTATATCATGTGTATAATACTAATGTATATTATATCACTACTGTATGTTATATTACTACTGTATATCATGTGTATAATACTAATGTATATTATATCACTACTGCATGTTATATTACTACTGTATATCATGTGTATAATACTAATGTTATATTACTACTGTATATCATGTGTATAATACTAATGTATATTATATCACTACTGTAGGTTATATTACTACTGTATATCATGTGTATAATACTAATGTATATTATATCACTACTGCATGTTATATTACTACTGTATATCATGTGTATAATACTAATGTATATTATATCACTACTGTATGTTATATTACTACTGTATATCATGTGTATAATACTAATGTATATTATATCACTACTGTATGTTATATTACTACTGTATATCATGTGTATAAAACTAATGTATATTATATCACTACTGTATATCATGTGTATAATACTAATGTATATTATATCACTACTGTATATTATATTACTACTGTATGTCATGTGTATAATACTAATGTATATATTACTACTGTATGTTATATCACTACTGTATAATATGTGTATAATACTAATATATATTATATCACTACAGTATGTTATATTACTACTGTATATCATGTGTATAATACTAATGTATATTATATCACTACTGTATGTTATATTACTACTGTATATCATGTGTATAATACTAACGTATATATTACTACTGTATGTTATCACTACTGTATATCATGTGTATAATAATATATTATATCACTACTGTATATCATATGTATAATACTAATATATATTATATCACTACTGCATGTTATATTACTACTGTATATCATGTGTATAATACTAATATATTATATCACTACTGTATATCATGTGTATAATATATATTATATCACTACTGTATATCATGTGTATAATACTAATGTATATTATCTCACTACTGCATGTTATATTACTACTGTATATCATGTGTATAATACTGAAGTATAGTATATCACTACTGTATGTTATATTAATACTATTTATCATGTGTATAATACTAATGTTATATCACTACTGTATGTTATATCACTACTGTATATTATGTGTATAATACTAATGTATATTATATCACTACTGTATGTTATATTACTACTGTATATCATGTGTATAATACTAATGTATATTATATCACTACTGCATGTTATATTACTACTGTATATCATATGTATAATACTAATGTATATTATATCACTACTGTATGTTAGATCACTACTGTATATCATGTGTATAGTACTAATGTATATTATATCACTACTGTATGCTATATTACTACTGCATATCATGTGTATTGTACTAATGTATATTATATCACTACTGTATATCATGTGTATAATATTAATGTATATTATATCACTACTGCATGTTATATTGCTACTGTATATCATGTGTATAATACTAATGTATATTATATCACTACTGTGCATCATGTGTATAATACTAATGTATATTATATCACTACTGTATGTTATATTACTACTGTGCATCATGTGTATAATACTAATGTATATTATATCACTACTGTATGTTATATTACTACTGTATATCATGTGTATAATACTAATGTATATTATATCACTACTGTATGTTATATTACTACTGTACATCATGTGTATAATACTAATGTATATTATATCACTACTGCATGTTATATTACTACTGTACATCATGTGTATAATACTAATGTATATTATATCACTACTGTGCATCATGTGTATAATACTAATGTATATTATATCACTACTGTATGTTATATTACTACTGTATATCATGTGTATAATACTAATGTATATTATATCACTACTGCATGTTATATTACTACTGTACATCATGTGTATAATACTAATGTATATTATATCACTACTGTGCATCATGTGTATAATACTAATGTATATTATATCACTACTGTATGTTATATTACTACTGTATATCATGTGTATAATACTAATGTATATTATATCACTACTGTATGTTATATTACTACTGTGCATCATGTGTATAATACTAATGTATATTATATCACTACTGTATGTTATATTACTACTGTATATCATGTGTATAATACTAATGTATATTATATCACTACTGTATGTTATATCACTACTGTATATCATGTGTATAAAACTAATGTATATTATATCACTACTGTATGTTATATTACTACTGTATATCATGTGTATAAAACTAATGTATATTATATCACTACTGTATGTTATATTACTACTGTATATCATGTGTATAAAACTAATGTATATTATATCACTACTGCATGTTATACTACTGTATATCATATGTATAATACTAATGTATATTATATCACTACTGTATATCATGTGTATAATACTAATGTATATTATATCACTACCACATGTTATATTACTACTGTATATCATGTGTATAATACTAATGTATATTATATCACTACTGCATGTTATAATACTACTGTATATCATGTGTATAATACTAATGTATATTATATCACTACTGTATGTTATATTACTACTGTGCATCATGTGTATAATACTAATGTATATTATATCACTACTGTATGTTATATTACTACTGTATATCATGTGTATAATACTAATGTATATTATATCACTACTGTATGTTATATTACTACTGTACATCATGTGTATAATACTAATGTATATTATATCACTACTGCATGTTATATTACTACTGTACATCATGTGTATAATACTAATGTATATTATATCACTACTGTGCATCATGTGTATAATACTAATGTATATTATATCACTACTGTATGTTATATTACTACTGTATATCATGTGTATAATACTAATGTATATTATATCACTACTGCATGTTATATTACTACTGTACATCATGTGTATAATACTAATGTATATTATATCACTACTGTGCATCATGTGTATAATACTAATGTATATTATATCACTACTGTATGTTATATTACTACTGTATATCATGTGTATAATACTAATGTATATTATATCACTACTGTATGTTATATTACTACTGTGCATCATGTGTATAATACTAATGTATATTATATCACTACTGTATGTTATATTACTACTGTATATCATGTGTATAATACTAATGTATATTATATCACTACTGTATGTTATATCACTACTGTATATCATGTGTATAAAACTAATGTATATTATATCACTACTGTATGTTATATTACTACTGTATATCATGTGTATAAAACTAATGTATATTATATCACTACTGTATGTTATATTACTACTGTATATCATGTGTATAAAACTAATGTATATTATATCACTACTGCATGTTATACTACTGTATATCATATGTATAATACTAATGTATATTATATCACTACTGTATATCATGTGTATAATACTAATGTATATTATATCACTACCACATGTTATATTACTACTGTATATCATGTGTATAATACTAATGTATATTATATCACTACTGCATGTTATAATACTACTGTATATCATGTGTATAATACTAATGTATATTATATCACTACTGTATATCATGTCTATAATACTAATGTATATTATATCACTAGTGTATGTTATATTAATACTATTTATCATGTGTATAACACTAATGTATATTATATCACTACTGTATGTTATATTACTACTGTATATCATGTGTATAATACTAATGTATATTATATCACTACTGTATATCATGTGTATAATACTAATATATATTATATCACTACTGTGCATCATGTGTATAATACTAATATATATTATATCACTACTGTATATCAGGTGTATAATACTAATATATATTATATCACTACTGTATATCATGTGTATAAAACTAATGTATATTATATCACTACTGTATATCATGTGTATAATACTAATGTTATATTACTACTGTATATCATGTGTATAATGCTAATGTATATTATATCACTAATGTATATCATGTATATAATATTAATGTATATTATATCACTACTGTATGTTATATTACTACTGTATATCATGTGTATAATACTAATGTATATTATATCACTAATGTATATTATATCACTACTGTAGGTTATATCACTACTGTATATCATGTGTATAATACTAATGTATATTATATCACTACTGTATATCATGTGTATAAAACTAATGTATATTATATCACTACTGTATGTTATATTACTACTGTATATCATGTGTATAATACTAATGTATATTATATCACTACTGTGTGTTATATTACTACTGTATATCATGTGTATAATACTAATGTATATTATATCACTACTGTGTGTTATATTACTACTGTATATCATGTGTATAATACTAATGTATATATTACTACTATGTTATATCACTACTGTACATCATGTGTATAATACTAATGTATATTATATCACTTCTGTATGTTATATTACTACTGTATATCACGTGTATAATACTAATGTATATTATATCACTACTGTGTGTTATATTACTACTGTATATCATGTGTATAATACTAATGTATATTATATCACTACTGTGTGTTATATTACTACTGTATATCATGTGTATAATACTGAAGTATAGTATATCACTACTGTACATCATGTGTATAATACTAATGTATATTATATCACTACTGTATGTTAGATCACTACTGTATATCATGTGTATAATACTAATATATTATATCACTACTGCATGTTATAATACTACTGTATATCATGTGTATAATACTAATGTATATTATATCACTACTGCATGTTATATTACTACTGTATATCATGTGTATAATACTAATGTATATTATATCACTACTGCATGTTATATTACTACTGTATATCATGTGTATAATACTGAAGTATAGTATATCACTACTGTATGTTATATTAATACTATTTATCATGTGTATAATACTAATGTTATATTACTACTGTATATCATGTGTATAATACTAATGTATATTATATCACTACTGTGTGTTATATTACTACTGTATATCATGTGTATAATACTGAAGTATAGTATATCACTACTGTATGTTATATTAATAGTATTTATCATGTGTATAATACTAACGTATATTATATCACTACTGTATGTTATATTACTACTGTACATCATGTGTATAATACTAATGTATATTATATCACTACTGTATGTTATATTAATACTGTATATCATGTGTATAATACTAATGTATATTATATCACTACTGTATGTTATATTAATACTATTTATCATGTGTATAATACTAATGTATATTATATCACTACTGCATGTTATAATACTACTGTATATCATGTGTATAATACTAATGTATATTATATCACTACTGTATGTTAGATCACTACTGTATATCATGTGTATAATACTAATGTTATATTACTACTGTATATCATGTGTATAATACTAATGTATATTATATCACTACTGCATGTTATATTACTACTGTATATCATGTGTATAATACTAATGTATATTATATCTCTACTTTATGTTATATAACTACTGTACATCATGTGTATAATACTAATGTATATTATATCACTACTGTGTGTTATATTACTACTGTATATCATGTGTATAATACTGAAGTATAGTATATCACTACTGTATGTTATATTAATACTATTTATCATATGTATAATACTAACGTTATATTACTACTGTATATCATGTGTACAATACTAATGTATATTATATCTCTACTGTATGTTATATCATGTGTATAATACTAACGTATATTATATCACTACTGTGACAGACCCTTCTGTCAGTAATGAAAGAGTTAACTTTGTTCAGCTTTAAGAAGCTATTTTCTAAAGACAAGGTTGCTAGCCTCAGCTATTGTGTACTGCAATTAAGTTTAAGTGATAAACATTCACATTGTTTAATCACATCCAGAGAGCAGACACCCAAGTGATAAGAAAGACTAAATTGTTTATCTGCTTAAGTAATGTAATTCTATTGTATCATGTCAAAGGGCGTTTTCCCTCTATCTAATGTACAATATTCTTTCAACCCCCCATCTGGGGTCAGACCTGAATAAATACTGGGCATATAGCCTTCAATAAAGTGCATTCTGTTTTTACCTTCAATGTGGAGCTTGGTCTCATGTTTGAGGGGGGAACTGGCTGGGTTGTGAGTTGCTGATCCCATATTCAGGACATCGTTCACCTGATATTAACCCTTGGTATCCTGTTGGTACCGTAACAATTAAGCGACAGAATGATCCTTATCACCCAGAAGAGCAACTACACAAGCCAGTAACCTCAGGAAGAGGGGGTGTTACGGTTACCCTTAGTCTCGCTGAGAGATGGACCGCTTAGTAGCCTGGATCCCTATTGCTAAAGAGGGGAGAAGCTGCTTTCCATAGTATTCTATATGAGTCTCGCAAATATAGAATAATCTCCCTTAGCTGCAGTACAGCTAGGATACCCTTCTGCCCACAAAAACGAGTCAACGCTGCGATTGAGGGTCAAACAAGAACTCAGGACTGGGATGCCCAGCCTGCTTTTTATTAAGGTTACATGCACACAGGGCACTCCCAGGGGGAGAGGGGGGGAAGCACAAAATCCCCCATCACACATTTAGATAGAGAGCACTGTCCTTTGACAGGCCACAATAGGATTACAGTACTTAAGATAACAAGTTTACAAGTTCATCTTATCAATTAGCAGTCTGGCTCCAGAGGTGATTAGACAATAGTTTCTAAAAGCTGAAAAAAAAGAGTTAACTCTTTATGAAATGAAACTTGTTACGGTTTTCTTGGAGCCCTTCTTAGGCGCTGGCTTGCTGGTTCAGGCATTGCTGCTGGGAAATAAGCTCTTCACAACAAAATAACTAATGCTTCTGTAACATTGCTCCCTTTCTGTGGAACACTCTGGCAGACACGGTCTGACCCCTTTTCGGGGCAGACTAAGGCTGTCCAGACCGCTGGTTATGCGGGGCTGAGGTCGGTTTGTCTGGACAACCCGTCGGCGTTGCCATTCTGTTTCCCAGGTCTGTAAGTAATGGTGAAATTGAAGGTTTGCAACGATAAGCTCCAACGTAATAGCCTGCCGTTATCTCCAGAGACCCGGTTCAGCCACACCAACGGGTTATGGTCGGTGACCAGAGTGAACTCCTGACCATATAAATAGGGAGTCAATTTCTTTAATGCCCACACCAAAGCCAAACACTCCTTTTCGACCGCTGCATAGCTGACTTCGCGGGGCAGGAGCTTCCGGCTGATGTAGGCAACTGGATGCTCCCCTCCATCTTCGCCTACTTGGCTGAGGACGGCTCCCAGCCCGAACATGGAAGCATCTGTATGGACGATAAAACGTTTGTTAAGGGCTGGGGCCGCCAAGACAGGAGCGTTAATTAGAGCATTTTTGAGAGCCTGGAAAGCCGTTTCACAGTGGGGAGACCACAGGACCTGTCGAGGTAAGTTCTTCTTGGTCAAGTCAGTCAGGGGTTTGGCAAGTGTGCTGTAGTCTGGTACGAACCGTCTATAGTACCCTGCCGTGCCCAGGAAGGCTAGGACCTGAGTCTTAGTGATGGGGGTGGGCCAATTGGCGACAGCTTCTATTTTGGCCGGCTCTGGTCGCTGCTTTCCACACCCCACCCGGTGACCCAGGTACTGTACCTCGGCCATCCCAAAGTGGCATTTTTCTGGCTTCAGAGTCAGGCCAGCAGCCCGGATCTGATCCAGAACCATTCCCACATGAGCTAAGTGGTCCTCCCAGGACTCACTGTGGATCGCTATGTCGTCCAGGTAGGCGCAAGCAAAACTCTGGAAGCCATCCAGGAGCCTATCCACCAAGCGCTGGAATGTAGCTGGGGCATTCTTCATCCCAAACGGCATTACCCTAAACTGATATAAGCCGAATGGGGTGACGAATGCCGACTTGGGGATAGCCTCCGGGGCCAGGGGAATCTGCCAGTAACCTTTGCAGAGGTCAATAGTGGTCAGGTAATTTCCCCTGGCTATACGATCGAGTAGCTCGTCTACCCTGGGCATAGGGTAAGCGTCCGTCACAGTATTTTCATTGAGCCTCCGATAGTCTACGCAGAACCGGGTGGTCCCATCTTTCTTGGGCACCAAGACAACTGGGGAGGCCCAGGGACTATCGGAGGGCTCAATTACCCTGAGCTGGAGCATCTCATCGATCTCCTTCTTCATTCCTGTCCTAACTGCTTCGGGGATTCGGTACGGAGCCTGGCGCAAGGGAGCTTGTCCCGGAGTATCTACCTGGTGGGTGGTTAAAGTAGTGTACCCTGGCTTCGGGGAGAAGGTGAGGTGTTTGGACTGGAGGAGTTGGTTGAGCTGCTCCCTTTCAGTGGGGCTAAGTCGGTCCCCTATCTGAACCTGCGCCACTATACCTGTGGGGAGGCTCTTTTCTAATAGGTCTGGAATGGGTAAACTGTCGGGGTCTTCCTGAGGGGAACAACATACGGCCGTCACGTTCTCTGGTCGCTCAAAATATTCCTTGAGCATGTTTACATGGAATGTCTTTCTAAGATTGTTGTCGTGGCAGCTAGCTATCACATAAGTGGTGTCTCCCCTTTTCTCTACGATCTGGTAGGGACCCTGCCAGGACGCCTGCAATTTGTCTGTCTTCACCGGCTTAAGTACTAACACCTTTTGTCCTATGGTGAAGATTCTCTTTCGGGCCCCCCGATCGTACCATACTTTCTGTCTTCTCTGGGCCAACTGGAGATTAGCCCGCACGGATTTGGCTAATTGCTCCATTCGGTCCCTGAGTTCCAGCACGTATGGCACAATTGGGACACCGTCAGCCTCCATCTCTCCCTCCCAGTGCTCCCGGATCAGGTTTAGGGGTCCCCGTACCTTTCTTCCGTAGAGCAACTCGAAGGGAGAGAACCCTGTCGTTTCCTGGGGCACCTCCCGATAAGCAAATAGGAGGTGCGGCAGGAAGCGTTCCCAGTCTCGGTATTCCTGAGTGAACGTCTTGAGCATTTGCTTGAGGGTCCCATTGAACCTCTCACACAGCCCGTTCGTCTGGGGGTGGTATGGGGAGCTTAGGAGGGACTTAATTTTGCAAACCTGCCAGAGTTGTTGGGTCAATTCAGCCGTAAATTGGGTGCCTCGGTCGGATAGGATTTCTTTTGGAAATCCTACCCGGGAGAACACCTGTACTAGTGCATTCGCTACCGTATCCGCTTGTATGTTGGATAGGGCGACAGCCTCTGGGTACCTGGTAGCGTAGTCCACTACGGTAAGAATGTATCGCTTACCGGAGGGACTAGGGGTAGCCAGTGGTCCCACTAGGTCAATAGCAACCCGGCTGAAGGGTTCCTCTACAATGGGCATATTTACTAGCTGGGCTTTAGGGTGATCGCCTCGCCTTCCTACTCGTTGACACACATCGCAGGTGTTACAGTAAGTTCTAACGTCAGCGTGCACCCCTGGCCAAAAGAACGTGTGAGTAATGCGGTGTAGGGTACGGGTAACGGCTAGGTGGCCTGCTAAGGGGATGTCGTGGCCTATTTTGAGGATTTCTTGACGGTATTTGTGGGGCACTACCAGCTGTCGCCTACGCTGTCCCCTTTTCTCTGTCCAGCGGTATAGTTTCCCTTTTTCCCATAAGAATGTTTCGTTATCTGCCCCGCCCCCTCCGGTCTCTGCTCGTTCCCGGTACTTTTGTAAGGTCGGGTCAGTCTTAGACTCTGCCTCGAAAGCATCTGGGGTGTCCCAGGGTATGGGGCCTAACCTGTCAGGCAAGGTCGGGGTAGGTCTTACCTGTGTCTCCCGCACTGGTGAAAGCTCTCGCTCCGTCCGGGCTTGGGCCCGTGTAGTCACTGGGTCCGCCTCGTTGTTGCATACTGGAGCATAGGCAGAAGTCATGGGGCCCAAATCGTTGCCCAGTAGTACTTCGGCAGGTAAATTATCCATTAGGCCCACGTTCACAGCCCCCTTTCCCGCTCCCCAATCAAGATGCACTTTAGCTGTTGGAATTTTGTACACATCCCCCCCCGCCACTCTAACGGCCACCGTCTGTCCGGATCGCTTGTGCTCTGGCACCAAATGACTCTGTACCAGCGTGATAGTAGCCCCTGTGTCTCGCAATCCCTCGGTAGATCGCCCCTCGAGCCATACCCTCTGCCGATGGTGCTGGCGGTTATCTGAGGCAGCATATACAGGGTCTGCCTCGTGAAGCGGCCCCACATATCCCTCCATAGGGGCCTCTTGGTTAACACAGAGGGCCCGGGCCGGACGATAGGACCCAGAGGGGTAATTGTAATTCCTGGGTGTCTGGTGCGTATTAAGGGGGCAGCTAGCCATGAAATGCCCTGGTTGCTTGCATCGGTGGCAAGTCGGTCTGGGACGCTCAGAGCTGTTATTGGGTGGTCCTGAGTGTCGGACGGGCCCTGTGGGCACCGGGGCTCGGAATTCAGCACGAGGGGGTGCACGGTAAACCTCTCTGGGTTCGACCCGTGCTGGAGCTCGGTAGTTCATGGGTTCGTGAAGACGGGAGTCATAATGTTCATCGGCCAATTTGGCTGCTTCTTCTAAGGTAGAAGGCCACCTGTCTCGCAGCCATTCCTTCCCTTGCTGTTCCATGCCATTATAAAAATGTTCTAAGAGAAACAATTGTAAAATTTCCTCCCCAGTCACCGCTTTACTTCCGCTCAGCCAGTGATTTGCCGCTCTCCGCATTCGGTGCGCCCATTCCATATGGGTATCGTTAGGCTTCTTTTCCGTGCCCCGAAACTGTCGGCGATACGTGTCCGGAGTTACAGCGTATCGTCGCAACAGTGTCTCCTTAACTAGCTCATACTGTGTCACTTCATCAGCACCCAGAGTACGAAAGGCTTCCAGGGCTCGCCCGGATAGTTTCCCAGACAATATCGTGGGCCACTCTCTGTTGGGAATCTGGTGCAGGGCACATTGCCTTTCGAAGTCCGCCAAATATTCATCAATCCCTGTCTCGCTCTCTAGGAAGGGTCGAAATGCCGCATAGGGTATCTTGGGCCTCCCAGCATTTTCGACAGGGATGATTACCTGCGGGGCTTCAGCATTGCGGTGTGCGTTCGCTAGGTTGAGTTCGTGGGCTCGAGTCTCTCGTATATCCTTGTCCGCCTCCGCCATCAACTGCTGTACCAATTCCATGGAGGGGTTCGGCCCGTATAATGAGAGCCTTTCCCGAACAATCCTGGTTTTTTCGTCACTAATCGTGGTCGGTGTTTCCGCCATTGTGAAGCTCTGATCCAGTTCGGTCAATTCTGTGATCAGCTCTCTCCTCGGCCGGTTGCTGGCGTACCCCCCTCTGCTTTCAAGTAAATCCTTTAGGGTTGTACGCTTCAATTTTTCGTAAGCGCTCTCCATCCGTTCTGTACCTCTCCTAGGAAATCCAGGAAAATCCCGCCGCTGCCGCCAAATGTTACGGTTACCCTTAGTCTCGCTGAGAGATGGACCGCTTAGTAGCCTGGATCCCTATTGCTAAAGAGGGGAGAAGCTGCTTTCCATAGTATTCTATATGAGTCTCGCAAATATAGAATAATCTCCCTTAGCTGCAGTACAGCTAGGATACCCTTCTGCCCACAAAAACGAGTCAACGCTGCGATTGAGGGTCAAACAAGAACTCAGGACTGGGATGCCCAGCCTGCTTTTTATTAAGGTTACATGCACACAGGGCACTCCCAGGGGGAGAGGGGGGGAAGCACAAAATCCCCCATCACACATTTAGATAGAGAGCACTGTCCTTTGACAGGCCACAATAGGATTACAGTACTTAAGATAACAAGTTTACAAGTTCATCTTATCAATTAGCAGTCTGGCTCCAGAGGTGATTAGACAATAGTTTCTAAAAGCTGAAAAAAAAGAGTTAACTCTTTATGAAATGAAACTTGTTACGGTTTTCTTGGAGCCCTTCTTAGGCGCTGGCTTGCTGGTTCAGGCATTGCTGCTGGGAAATAAGCTCTTCACAACAAAATAACTAATGCTTCTGTAACAGGGGGATTATTACAATACTGACTAAGATGGAAGGAGTACCAGGGACCGAAGGAACCAATGGGCCCAGCATATCAGACAGAACCGCCGAAGAAGCAAGCTTTGATCGGGCGGTTAAAATAAGACTGGCACATTATGGCCCCAACCCATCTGCAGAAATTATCAACCGGGTCATAGCAGCTGTGGAGGCCAAAGCGGCGCTGCAGCAGCCCAAGTCACAGCAACCCCAATGGAAAAGGGAAAAGTAAATTTTGCAGCTTTTAAAAACTTCCTGGAAACAGAAGGAGAGATTGATGGGTACCTTGGGGATTTTGAGAGGCAATGTGCACTACACAAGGTACCCGCAGAGGACTGGGTCACGATATTATCCGGAAAATTATCCGGCCGGGCCAGAGAGGCTTTTCGGGCCATTCCAGATGAGGAAGTCGGGGATTATAATACTGTAAAAGAAGCTCTGCTCTCCAGGTATGCGGTTACACCAGAGGCATACCGGAGGCGGTTCAGAGACACTGTTAAATTAGCTGGTGATTCCTACGTTGAGTGGGCATATAAGGTGCAACGCACAGCATCTTACTGGATGGCGGGGTGCCAAGCCGTATCTGGGGAAGAGGTGCTGCAGCTATTCCTGTTGGAACATTGCTTTGACAAGTTATCAGCAGGAGTTAGAGAGTGGGTTCGGGACCATAAACCCTCCACCCTGCATGAAGCTGCTCGCCTGGCAGATGAGTATACGGATGCCCACAAACTGGACACTGTTACCACTAAGCCCCCTGCTAGAGTGGGGTACAGACCCCCAGTCACCCCAGCAGCTGCCAGTTACCAACCCCCGGCGCACCGCTATACCACACGGCCTCCGGCCACGAACTACCCTCAGAGAACCCGGTTCAATTTGTGGGGCTACTCACAACCTATTTGGTGCTTTGGATGTAAGCAACTAGGGCACAAAAGACCAGAGTGTCCCCTAAACGCAGCGAACCAAGCACAGTCCTGGAGAAGACCCGCCGGCGGAATCCCACGTAACCCTCAGCCTGCGGCCCACTATGTAGAGGAGCAAGAATGCTGGGGCATCCTACATGAAGCAGACCCCGTGCAAGCTGCCCACCGGAATAACCGGCAACTGGTTAAAGTGAATGGGAAGGAGGTCAGTAGTCTACGGGATACTGGTGCTACCATGACCTTGCTTCAAAAGAACTTGGTGTCTGAGAAACAGCACACTGGAGACACTGTGGCTGTGAGGGTAGCAGGGGGTGCTGTGTTCCGCCTACCTGTTGCCCAGGTACATTTGGATTGGGGAGGGGGCACTAGACCTGTGAATGTGTGGGGTCAAGAAGGACTTACCTGCTGATATTCTCCTTGGAAATAACTTGGCCCCCCTTGTTTCTGCCTATGCTCCCATGGGTCCCACCGATGTTAACCCTGTGACTACCCGTGCCCAGATCCATGCCGCAGAGACTGACCCACCTGCTGCTGAGCCCCAGGACGCTGAGCTCAGTAAATCCCTATTCGCTATTGATACGTGGGAGTCCCGTTACAATGCGCTGATGAAGGAGAAGAGCCAAGTAGAGGATGAAATGGTCACGATAAACAATCACGTAACAGTGCTAGCGGGAGAGAAGAGGAGCGCAGAGGAAAAAGCGCGTTTAGAACGGGAATCTCTGCTAGACAAGCTGCACCGACAGACTGCAGAAAACACCAGCTTGAGAGTGGAACATGAAACATTAAAGACAAACTTAGCGACACTGGAGGAGAAGCTGGTGCTGGCTCATAGTGAGGTGCAGCAACTCAAGGGCACCCTATGTCAGTATGAAGGGATTGTGGATACCTATAAAGAGCAGGTACAAAAAACTCGTAAAGAAGCTGATGAGATTTTGAAGGACTGTTTAGCCCTAGTCTGGGCACTGAAGAAGTTGAACCCTTATTTATACGGGCAGGAATTCTCTCTCATAACGGGAATACAGATGGATTGCCCCGGCAAACTGACATGCCTACCACCTCCTAGTCCGGTCATCCCCATGTTGACCCGCCAAAGGGTCAAGCCGGGTCTGCCGGAGTGTTCCACAAGGGGGGAGCTATGTGACAGACCCTTCTGTCAGTAATGAAAGAGTTAACTTTGTTCAGCTTTAAGAAGCTATTTTCTAAAGACAAGGTTGCTAGCCTCAGCTATTGTGTACTGTAATTAAGTTTAAGTGATAAACATTCACTTTGTTTAATCACATCCAGAGAGCAGAGGCCCAAGTGATAAGAAAGACTAAATTGTTTATCTGCTTAAGTAATGTAATTATATTGTATCATGTCAAAGGGCGTTTCCCTCTAGCTAATGTACAATATTCTTTCAACCCCCCCATCTGGGGTCAGACCTGCATAAATACTGGGCATATAGCCTTCAATAAAGGGCATTCTGTTTTTACCTTCAATGTGGAGCCTGGTCTCATGTTTGAGGGGGGAACTGGCTGGGTTGTGAGTTGCTGATCCCATATTCAGGACATCGTTCACCTGGTATTAACCCTTGGTATCCTGTTGGTACCGTAACAACTACTGTATGTTATATTAATACTATTTATCATGTGTATACTACTAATGTATATTATATCACTACTGTATGTTATATTACTACTGTACATCATGTGTATACTACTAAAGTATATTATATCACTACTGTATGTTATATTACTACTGTATATCATGTGTATAATACTAATGTATATTATATCACTACTGTATGTTATATTAATACTATTTATCATGTGTATAACACTAATGTATATTATATCACTACTGTATGTTATATTACTACTGTATATCATGTGTATAATACTAATATATATTATATCACTACTGTGCATCATGTGTATAATACTAATGTATATTATATCACTACTGTATATCATGTGTATAATACTAATGTATATTATATCACTACTGTATGTTATATTACTACTGTATATCATGTGTATAATACTAATGTATATTATATCACTACTGTATATCATGTGTATAATACTAATGTATATTATATCACTACCACATGTTATATTACTACTGTATATCATGTGTATAATACTAATATATTATATCATTACTGTATGCTATATTACTACTGTATATCATGTGTATAATACTAATGTATATTATATCACTACTGTATGTTATATCACTACTGTATATCATGTGTATAATACTAATGTATATATATTACTACTATGTTATATCACTACTGTACATCATGTGTATAATACTGATGTATATTATATCACTTCTGTATGTTATATTACTACTGTATATCACGTGTATAATACTAATATATATTACTACTGTATGTTATATCACTACTGTATATCATGTGTATAATACTAATGTATATATTACTACTGTATGTTATATCACTACTGTATATTATGTGTATAATACTAATGTATATTATATCACTACTGTATTTTATATTACTACTGTATATCATGTGTATAATACTAATGTATATTATATCACTACTGTAGGTTATATTACTACTGTATATCATGTCTATAATACTAATGTATATTATATCACTAGTGTATGTTATATTAATACTGTATATCATGTGTATAATACTAATGTATATTATATCACTACTGTATATCATGTGTATAATACTAATGTATATTATATCACTACTGTATATCATGTGTATAATACTAATGTATATTATATCACTACCACATGTTATATTACTACTGTATATCATGTGTATAATACTAATATATTATATCATTACTGTATGCTATATTACTACTGTATATCATGTGTATAATACTAATGTATATTATATCACTACTGTATGTTATATCACTACTGTATATCATGTGTATAATACTAATGTATATATATTACTACTATGTTATATCACTACTGTACATCATGTGTATAATACTGATGTATATTATATCACTTCTGTATGTTATATTACTACTGTATATCACGTGTATAATACTAATATATATTACTACTGTATGTTATATCACTACTGTATATCATGTGTATAATACTAATGTATATATTACTACTGTATGTTATATCACTACTGTATATTATGTGTATAATACTAATGTATATTATATCACTACTGTATTTTATATTACTACTGTATATCATGTGTATAATACTAATGTATATTATATCACTACTGTAGGTTATATTACTACTGTATATCATGTCTATAATACTAATGTATATTATATCACTAGTGTATGTTATATTAATACTGTATATCATGTGTATAATACTAATGTATATTATATCACTACTGTACATCATGTGTGTGACAAAACCAATCTCGCCACTGTACATTGGAGGGCCTGTTATGGAACATTCTTTGGGCTGGAGGTACATGGGCTTAAGGATACCCAGAGACTGCATGGAAATATGGAATTTTATATGCTGGACACCCCATGTACTTTCATACCTCTGTCTTATGTCTATGTCACCCTGTATCCATAAATACAGGATGGGTACAGGGTGTGAGTGCCCCTTGTGGGAGCAATTGTGACTCTATAAGCAAAGTGGGCATAAAAGACTTTATAGCTAATAAGAACTGTTCATATATTCTGTTTAAACCTGAAAACTGGCTGGTTGGTGAATTGCTGATTCCCTATGCAGGACGTTGTTCCCTGGTATTAACCCTTGGTACACAGTTGGTACCGTAACATTGGTGGCAGCGACGGAATGAACCTTATCGCCCAGAAGAGCAACTACACAAGCCAGTAACCTCAGGAAGAGGGGGATTATTACAATACTGACTAAGATGGAAAAGAGAAAAGTAAATTTTGCAGCTTTTAAAAACTTCCTGGAAACAGAAGGAGAGATTGATGGGTACCTTGCGGATTTTGAGAGGCAATGTGCACTACACAAGGTACCCGCAGAGGACTGGGTCACGATATTATCTGGAAAATTATCCGGCCGGGCCAGAGAGGCTTTTCGGGCCATTCCAGATGAGGAAGTCAGGGATTATAATACTGTAAAAGAGGCTCTGCTCTCCAGGTATGCGGTTACACCGGAGGCATACCGGAGGCGGTTCAGAGACACTGTTAAATTAGCTGGAGATTCCTACCTTGAGTGGGCATGTAAGGTGCACCGCACAGCAGCTCACTGGATAGCGGGGTGCCAAGCCATATCTGGGGAAGAGGTGCTGCAGCTATTCCTGTTGGAACATTGCTTCGACAAGTTACCCGCAGGAGTTCGAGAGTGGGTTCGGGACCGTAAACCCTCCACCCTGCAGGAAGCGGCTTGCTTGGCAGATGAGTATACGGATGCCCGCAAACTGGACACTGCTACCTTTAAGCCCCCTTCTAGAGTGGAGTACAGACCCCCAGTCACCCCAGCAGCTGCCAGTTACCAAACCCCGGCGCACCGCTATACCACACGGCCTCCGGCCACGAACTACCCTCAGAGTGCCCGGTTCAATTCGCGGGGCTACTCACAACCTATTCGGTGCTTTGGATGTAAGCAACTAGGGCACAAAAGACCAGAGTGTCCCCTAAACGCAGCGAACCAAGCGCAGTCCTGGAGAAGACCCGCCGGCGGAATCCCACGTAATCCTCAGCCTGCGGCCCGCTACGTAGAGGCGCAAGAATGCTGGAGCATCCTACATGAGGCAGACCTTGTGCAAGCTGCCCACCGGAATAACCGGCAACTGGTTAAAGTGAATGGGAAGAAGGTCAGTGGTCTACGGGATACTGGTGCTACCATGACCTTGCTTCAAAAGAACTTGGTGTC